>NC_054707.1:63505246-63531393 GCF_016097555.1 Gigantopelta aegis | reverse complement strand
CTGGGAAATTAGACTTTTTTTAAAGCAACGGGCGTAAATAAAAAATCCACAGCCCGCAGTTACATCAGCCCGATATTTTCATTTCATTCGAATTGTATTTCTGTTATATCAAATGAGATTTTAAGGTTCTTTCCTGGGCACAACCTCAGATTTTTGTTTTGTCGTCCAGGGCCCCGTTCCCAAAGCGACTTACGCTAAGACACTAATGCAAATGTTACTGTGCGTTACGGTGATCTTAGGGCCAAGATCGCTCGTGGAACAGTGGCAAGGACAGTTGGATAATGGGTTGCAGTTCTGGAGATAAATGTTGTTGAAAAAAGGTTTAATTACAACGTCTAGCGTTGACATGTTAAAGATGAGCTTGGGGGGAGATCTGTACCAGGATGGAATCATTACTAACAGTTACTACCGGACCTCCACACCACATTGTGGGGTGTTGCTTGTTTTACTATACTAGTAGTACCCGGTTTAGAAATAGGTCTCTTATTAAAATAATACTTACTTGTGAAATGACCTTTTGTAATCTGTCGTTGCTGATTACAAGGAGGAGGGACCTCTGTTACTATGTAAATAGTCCATTGGTTTGCATTGAGCTTCAAACTCGATTTAAGTGCTATATATACACACTGAGTGTATCAAGCAAGCGCCCATCAAAGGCGTTAGCTTCTGGACATCGCAGTGACCTAAGACCGGATAGGAGGCCAGTGGTTTTAAGTTACTTGTTATATTTAGGAACAAACATTTCAATATAAGAGAGAGACGAGAGAGAGATGAGCGAGAGAAGGGAGAGAGAGAGCATCCCTGCTTTCCTTCTGAGCGAGAGAACGAGAGAGAGAGGAGATAGCGAGAGAGAGAGAGAGTGTAGCCAGAAGAGGAGAGACACACACACACGAGAGAGAGAGGGGAAGGGAAGGGAGGAGTGGGAGAAAAGGAAATGGGGGGGGGGGGAAAAAAGGGGGGGAGAGAGAAAGAGGATAGAGGATGGGGGGGGGGTGAGAAGGGAGAAAAAAAAAATTAGGAAGAGATATCGACACAAGGACGATAATTAGTGCAGTAAAGGGGGGGGGAGGGGTAGGAGGAGTGAAGGGAAAAGGGAGAGCTTGAAGGTGAGAAGGAGAGGGAGAAAGGCAAAGGAGGGTATGGGAGGGAAGAGGTGAGGGGAGCGAGGGAGGAGAGATAAGTAGATAGAGGGGTATGTGAGAGTCAACAGAATCAGACATATAGGATATGGGAGTGAGTTATAGAGGGAAATAGGAATCTCTCTCTCTCGCTCTAGTATTAAGATAGGGGGAGGGTGGGAGAAAGCGGAGATGAGGGGGGAAATGAGATAGGGAAGTGATGATTCCCTCAGGGTTTTTGAACGCTCGAATCCCCCCAATGCTTATCGACTCCTGCAACTCCCATTGGACTTCTATCAAGCGCTCTACCAAGACGCCACCGAAGGCTACTTTTTAGCATTAAAAAGAAAGTAAACATTTCATTAATAGTCAAAATATCACAGAAGAGAATAAATCGTTCCAGCCCCTCTAATATTGTGTTTATCGAGCCTCCTACTTCCATAATGGGGTTCATAGATCATCGTATTAGATTTCACAGGTTGTTTGTAAAGCAAACAGGATGTCCGCTCAATTATGTATTGGAAAATGTCCTCTTGTTACACATTGTAATGTGTATGAGTGTTGTTTAATAAATCTTGAAATCTTGAAATCTCAATGCATCATGGAAATGGATCACTTTGTCACTGTTAACACGAACGCGCACGTTTACCTGGCGTGCAGCGCCGAGGTAATATGATCCTCTAATGGCCGGCATAAATCTGGTATTAAAGGAAGGGACAATTAATGCATTTGACCTGGTATGCATATTCAACGATATATAAAGCACGCTATTCTTTAATATCAACAAGTATAATCGTATTGTTAATTAATAAAACGCTTAAATGTGACGGCTATTATATATAACGAGCGCAGCCATTTTGTACCATCCCAGTGAATACGCCCTCTGGCGAGCTGGTGGTTACGTGATATCTAACGTGTCACGTCAGGAATTAGTCTTCGAACTGAAGAAACAAAACATACCTGATTTTTGCGGATGCATCGCAATGTTCTGTAATAATATCCATTCCAGTAAGCCGGCAACAAGTACATATATTATTTTTCAATACAAAATAAGCCACCATTGTCAAAGTGTTGAAATAACTATTATGTTTTGTACATAAATTAATCCACGTACTGAAATAATAATCGGAGTGTGTTCTTGGTTAATTGGTCTTTTCTTTCCGTAGCCTGTACCTGTGGTTCCTGATTGGCAGGTGTATATTTAGACGGTCCCCAGACACTGTGTCTAGACACACTAAAAAGACGTGCCTCTTTTATTAAGATCACAAGGTATTGTCTGATAGCCGCGCGGACGCCCCTCAAAATCGTAATGGACATTATCACTTTAGTACTGTAAGTAATTCTGTAAAACCCTTGATTAAGTAGACTTTCCCATCTAAAATCACAAAACTGACCAATTACGTAGTCCCAAAGTAAAGAAAATTATCACTTGGGTATCATGAGTGGTCGTTTTTGCTCGAACGTACCCTACCAATAGGCCTAATAATAAGCATTTTTACTTAGGATTTTTTTAAAGAGAAAAATACTATAACTTCATTTCGTTCTATTAATGCAAATGGAAATATATTTAGTTAAATAGTTTATTATACTATCAAGTCATTTATGTTGTTTTACAAGTCGGGTTGATGAAAGCGAAGCGTCTTGTCGTAAATTAGAGCGTTTGTTTACACTGTGCTTAACTTCAGTTTGTTTTCCCACTGTATATGAAGGTATCCATGGCGACGTCATATCGGTTCAATTCCAAGCCTGCTGAGAACAACGTCAACGGTGGCATTTCCATAACGATTATAACCACACGGGTCTAAAATTTCATAATTTATCAATAAATCTGTCAAAATAATCTTTAAGTTATCTTCAGAAAATTAAGATAAATCAATAAAGAATATTACCGTTTCGGGCAGGGGAGGGTGTGTGTGTGTTTGGGGGGGGGGGGGGGGTGTGATGTAAGTATGAAAAATATTTATTTGATATCTTATCATCTTGATTAAAAATTTCATTCAGCATACTGCACCGGCCTCGATGGTGTCGTGGTTAAGCCATAAGGCTGGTAGGTACAGGGTTCGCAGGCCGGTACCGACTGCCACCCAGAACGAGTGTTAACGACTCAATGGGTAAGTGTAAGATCACGACACCTCTTCTCTCTAACTATTCACTAACAACTAACAACTAACACACTGTCCAGGGCCCCGTTCCACGAAGATATCTTAGCCCTAATATCAACTTAAGTGCATAGGGTAGCTATGCACTTAAGGTAATCTTAGGGCTAAGATCGCTTCGTGGAACGGGGCCCTGGACAGATAGCCCAGATAACTGAGGTGTGTGCTTGAACCTTAATTGGATGTAAGCATGAAAATAAGTTGAAAACAAAAGAGAAATTAACGCTACTGAAAATATGAAATATCCTGCTAGCAGTGACTCGAGATGACGCAACATTGGGCAGCATTAAATTTGTTTAGTTTTTCTCGTCTTCTTTTTGTTTATGTTAGAAATGTTAGAAGTTTTTATAGGGAAACATATCTTGCTAGCAGTGATTCGGGATGACGCAACATCGGGCTGCATTAAATTTGTTGTTTCTCGTCTTTTTGTTTCTCTTCCTTTTTTTCTTTTCTTTTTTCTTTGCCACAGCATGCAAAAAGTTAATTATTGTATGTAGTCAACTTGCTTACATAGTTATTGGGGTTTTGGTTTGTAATTTTTGCGGTAAGATATTTTGTTACGTTTTTGTTTTTTCGTTTTTGATGGGGGTTTAGGCCTACGTTTTAAGCAGATTTTTAGTTTTGTATATAGTGGGTATGATAATGAGATATTTTAATATGGATGATTGCACACTGTTAACATGTTTTTTGTAAGTACCTTTTAGAGATACATTCTGCAGAAATGTTAGCCTGTTTTTGGTACCTTTTAGAAATACTTCCTACAGAAATGATAACATGTTGTTTTTTGGGGTAAATACCTTTTAGAAATAGCTCTTACAGAAATGATGACATGTTTTTTGTAAGAACGTTTTAGAAATACATTCCACAGAAATGTTAGCCTGGTGTTTTAGGTACTTTTGTGTTATACATTCTATAGAAATGTTAGCCTGTTTTTTGTAGGTACATGTTAACATGTTTTTTGTACCATTTAGAAATACACTCTACAGAAATGTTAACATGTTTTATTGTATCTTTCAAAAATATATTCTATAGAAATATTAAAAAAATTTGTAGGTATCTTTAAAAATACATCCTAAAGAAATTATAACGTGTTTTTGTAAGTATCTTTAGAAATGCATCCTATAGAAATGTTAACGAGTTTTTTTTCGAAAACAGGTTTTAGAAATGCATCCTTTTAAACAAAATGTTTGCTAGTTCGAAACACTTAATCACGAATTCCATAGGAATCTGAAGATACTAGCAGTTATATATAGTGAAACTCCGCTACTGCGACCATCAACAGAACTTTGACCGGCCTCGGTGGCGTTGTGGTTAGGCCATCGGTCTACAGGCTGGTAGGTACTGGGTTCGGATCCCAGTCGAGGCATGGGATTTTTAATCCAGATACCGACTCCAAACCCTGAGTCAGTGTTCCGCAAGGCTCAATGGGTAGGTGTAAACCACTTGCACCGACCAGTGATCCATAACTGGTTCAACAAAGGCCATGGTTTGTGCTATCCTGCCTGTGGGAAGCGCAAATAAAAGATCCCTTGCTGCTAATCGGAAGAGTAGCCCATGTAGTGGCGACAGCGGGTTTCCTCTCAAAATCTGTGTGGTCCTTAACCATATGTCTGACGCCATATAACCGTAAAATAATGTGTTGAGTGCGTCGTTAAATAAAACATTTCTTTCTTTCTTTCTTTTTTATTAAAACTGGTCTTAATAAAGGGGTGGTCCTTACACCGATTACGTATATTCAGAATGATGATTGTTGATAAATATTTATTGTGCATTTTACGTCCTACCCTCCTTCCCGAATGTCGTCAACAATTTCTCAACTGGTAAGAATAAATAGATGATGTCATCATGACGGTGTATTGGCATTTATATTGATCTGCAAGAATAATCAACTGTCAAACCTACTTCAGTTCTTTGTAAGCTTAGGTGCGCTATGTTATCGACTAACAGACTTTTTAACGATTGTAATTAAATATCAAATATATTTTTCTGCATAAAATATTAGTTTCTGATCGTTCTAATATTTGTACTCGGTTAAATTTCTTTTTTTCTTTTTCTTAAAGGGACATTCCTGAGGATGCTGCAATTTTTAAGACTAACAGAGACTTTCTAATGATTGTAATTACATATCAAATATATTTTTTTCTGCATAAAATATGAGTGGCTTTATATTAAACGTGTTTCTGATCGTTCTAATATATGTACTAGGTTACATTTCATTTTATTTCCTAAAATATAAATTTTCGTACGTACGAAATTATTTGAAAACAAAATCCAGTTAGGGCTTCTTACAAATATTAAGACGACCAGAAACACATTGAATATACAGACACTGATATTCTAAAGTGCGAGTGCGAATAATTTTTACATGCTCATATACCACTAGAGTTTCGAGCATGTCCGTCCCGGGGCCTGTCTCTGGATAGCCAGTGACTTGCTCCGGGACAGAACAAACTTAAGGGCATAATTTTGAAATTTACATCCAAAAATTAAATAGTGGGCCTTTAAAAAATGTATGCGCATCTCTAATTAATACAATTAATAAAGAAAATTGTACTCATTAAATTTGGTCGCTAGATTAGATCGGGCGGTCAAAAAGAAATTAGATAGATAGATATAACACGCCTGA
Organism: Gigantopelta aegis; assembly: GCF_016097555.1. Lineage (NCBI taxonomy): Eukaryota > Metazoa > Mollusca > Gastropoda > Neomphalida > Peltospiridae > Gigantopelta > Gigantopelta aegis. The sequence continues at coordinate 63,525,493 of NC_054707.1, read as the reverse complement.
TTTGGGATGGGGGTGGGGGTGGGGGGGATTGAAAATGGACAGAATTTTGAAAATAGCAATTAGTAAAAGAAATTAGTAGGATTAAAATTAGAAAGAAAAAAGTTACAAGCCAAAAATAATTGAATTGACTGCTCGGCCAAATATTTATATTATTTGGAGCATTTTAGAAGGACAGTCCAAAAATAAATAAGAGAAAGAAGAGAGGATCGGACTATTTAATAATATTTTTTAAAAAAGAAGTAATTTCGACATAAAATTTTGAACGAAGGTCTAAAAGTTTAAAGTCCGATCTTATGGTCCGGGCCGGGGGGTGGGGGGCGTAAGTTTGAGGTGGGCGGAATTTGGAATACGAATTTAGTAGTTAGGTCAAAGACCGAAGACCAAAATGTGCTACAAAAATTTAAGTCCAAACAATAAAATTAGATTGCTCAACCGAAAAGGTTTTAAGGTGAGTTCAGCAATTTAGACGGGCTGCCAAAATAAACTGCGTCGGACTGTTTACAAAAAAAAAAAAAAATTGAATTGCGGCCAAAAATGTTTAAGTCCAACAAAGCCCTAAAAAAGTACATGTCCAAGGAGAGATTCCGCAGCGGAACTCATGGCGAATTGATGGGATGATCGGCTCGGAACTTCGGGAAGAAGTGCGGCAGGTCGATGTGCGGCAGGCAGCTTGATAATCCGATGGACGATTGGATTATCCATGTCTGATTTCAGCAAGCCTTGCCGGTACATCTCGTTTCGCTCCTACGTCAGGTAGTAGGTGCGACTTCCCTCGACGTACTGGAACTGGTACCGCCCTTGACCAGTTGGTGTTGGTCTCCAGCTCTTAGTGACGAAGGGGTCTGGCAGCTGAGAGGTCGCAGTGAACTCCCCCTTCACACAGTCGCGGTACCGTCCAGGAAGCTTGTTGCGTGCGATCTGCCAAGTCGTGGGCTGTGTGTCGGACAAGTCCTGGACCGACACCTTCCTCTTCTTGGCTTCACGCTCTGCAACCGCTGTCGCAACAACTCGTGGAGACGCCGGTGGATTGGTTGGTGCGGACGACACTTTTCCTGTTTCCATCGGCGTTGGTGCTGCAGAGGGAGGGGCCGCCACTGCCGGTTTAGCCGACAGCTTTGGCTCCCCCCCCCCCCCGAGTAGTGGGGGGCGGCGGTGCAGAGGGGACCGCCGCCGGCAGTTGAGCTGCCAGTTTTGGCTCCCCCTGAACCGCCCCTGCCGGTCTCGTCTTCTTCTGTGAAGATATTCTAAACAAGAACATATAGGTACTATGTCACACGTTTTAATTGTCTTTTGGCAGTGGACACGCTATCACGACGGGTGGGTGTTATTCATCCAGATAGTTGTTAAAGTTTGCTGCATTGTAAGATGTTTCCGACTAATAACATATTTCTACGATTAAACTTACATATTAAATATATTTTCTTGTTTAGAAAGTCAGTGTCTGTATATTCAATGTGTTTCTGGTCGTCTTGATATTTACAAGAAGCCTAAACTGGATTTGTCTTCAAATAATTTCGTACGTACGAGTTTTTTTAGTTTTTTTTAAAGGGACATTCTTGAGTTTGCTGCATTGTAAGATGTCCCCGACTAATAAAATATTTCTACGATTAAGCTAAGTCAAATAAACCAATCAGCTAAATTATGCGTCAAAATTATCTTCAAGAAATTAGGCAACATTTTCTATTGGATTTAATACTACGGAATATTTGCAAATCCAATAGTACCAAAACAAACCCTCGCCCGCTACCGACCCTGGTCGGGCTGTTTGTGCACCCTTGCAAATGCCAGCGCGGGTGACCGCCTCTCCGGGCCAGGCTCGTAGCCAGCATGATTGCCAAACAATGAGATGACACACTCGAGAATAATACACTAACTTTTATTGCGAAATATACGTTAACAAGTTGCATTAAGTTGTGGTATGCATGTAAAATGGCTTGGTCACAGAGCCACGACAAGAAACTGTTTGTTTTTGGTCGTACCAATGTATTATAATAAATGGTACATGGCAAAAAGTGTAACAAATTTAAGCCTACTGGAACACATTGACTACTTTTATTTTTATTTTTTTTTACGTTTCGAAATTTTTATTCTGTCTTTTTAGGGAGCAGATAACGAAAACAACAGGGACTTAAGGCAGCCCTACGCCTCACAGGAACCTCGGAACGAACCGGTAAGTATATACATTATTTATAAAGGTAAGTAAACACATTATGTATTGTTATTCTTTAAAGTTCTGTTTATCATTTAAATTAAATATTTCATCACTGTTTAATGTCTATTTTTGTAGGTCGTCTTTGATGGCCATTATGTTTTTGTACTTTTTGTTTTCCACGAAACAGTTGCGTTGTTTGTCAGGTTTTGAATTATACCACATTACAGTTTCTCTTGTTACAGTTCTTCCTGTGTTTGTCTTGAAACAGTCAATCTTACTTGTTATGCCGAATAAATGAACACTCTTGTCACTGTCACTATCACTACTGGAACAGTCACTTTCACTTTCATCTGATTTCGTTCTTGTTACTCTTAACAGTTTGGATTTGGGCTCACACTCCTTACTTTGTTGTCTTCGGGTTGATATCTTATGATCTCGATTAAAAATTTCACTTTTTTTTTTTCTTCGGGTCTTTGTTTGCCGGTGTCGCTGGTGTAGGTGTTGTTGTTGTGGCGCCCATGTCTGTGCTGTCTTCGCTGTCTGTTGATGTTATATTGTTCTCGCTGTCACTGCCGTTCTGCTATGTTGCTTTCTCTTTGTTGGTAGTTTCTTCTCTCTCCACAATGCCGTCACGCCTGATTTTCTTTTGTCTGCGTCTCCTTTGTGTACGTTGTCAGCGTTTGGTGATCCTGTCATGTCGCTGTTTGTTGACGTTTTGTACTGTCTATTTGGGCAAACCTTTTTCTCATGACCAGTTTCTTTGCACAGTAAGCAGATGGGTTCTCTGTTTCTCATCACGATCAGAAAGTTGTGTCCCATAAACTCTGCACAGTGTGGAATGTTGTCATATTCGTCATCTGTGCAAATAATTCGAAAGTTTCTAACGTTCGTCTTAATGTTACCAATCTTTTTAAATGAAGTGAACACCACTTTACCACAGTTGTTTTCCTCGAAATAATCGCTGATAAGCGTTTCGTCAATCCAGACTGGCAGCCAGTGGATACGACCTTCAAACAAACGTTTCTCAGCACTGCACACACATCGAACCGCGTTTTCCCTATCACAATCCCTTCTGAACAATCACTAATGAACATGTCTCTGATTTTACAATCTGTAAAACCTACAGTCCACTCGCAGAATTCTCTCATGTGACTAATAGAGTCTATTTATTTTTCAGACACGAAATTCAAGATGGCGTCTCTCACGTCTGTCCACTGCAGTGCATTGACTACTAATCAGCGGTTATTGGACGGCAAACGCAGTTATATCGACACTTGGTCACAGATGAAATCCGCTATCGCCACATGGCTACTCTTTCCATATAACAGCAAGGGCTTTTTATGTGCACATCCCACAAACAGGATAGCATACACGACGTCATTTGATGGACCTGTTATGGATCATTGGTTGAGAAGGAAAATAATCAAACGCGTCCACTGAGGAGGATCGAACCTTCAGCAAATGGAATCTCAGACAGACGTTCTTGCTAAGTTATCCCGGTCATTTCCGGTCATTTGGGGACAAGGACTTTTATATGTAAAATCCGATTTTTCTTCTTCATTTGAACGGAAGTCTCAATCCTGTGTGGGGGGATCGTCCAATCCCTCCGATTCCCTCCCCCTGGCTACGGGCCTGCTCCCACCCACCCCAAACCTTTTCCTGTCCTGGACGGAGGAACCGGCGAAAGTTGACACCTGCACCCATGACAAACGTGTGCTAGAACAGTCTGTTCTGAATGTGCACGTTAAAACCTATGACCTAATCAGGTCATATTCCACAAATTAACCATGACGTGTTAATTTATAGATGAATTGTTTGCTGGTACGGAATTACCTTTGTCTTTTCATCTACATAAACATAAGTCTAGTGTTCGTCTATTGTTTGGGAAACACATTAATTTTAACACCACGGCGCGGGCAATTAAACAATATTTTACCATGTTATTTAATATATGGTTTGTCGCTTGCGTCATATGACAGCTATATTCTATGATCGCATTTTTGTGGGACGCCGTTTGTTACTATCTGATTTAGCTTACTGATTTATAAATCCTTACCTTTTCAGAAAATAATAAATATATATATATATATATATATATATTAAAAAAGAAATATACTCGTTAAGTCAAGCAATGTCTATTGACCGACTTAATTATTGATTCAGTGTATCATGATGCATACAACATTATAATCACATCACTTTCTCTGCTTGATGTCCGACATGGATAATTATACCTTCTTGGCATGAAGGTTATACACACTCGTTACCTACAGGGCTATTGCTTAATGAAATTATATACATATATAAAGGCTCATTTAAATAGTCTGTTAATAAAGTAATATTCATTTCGTACTTAAAAAAAGAAACAGAAAACATCATTCAGTTACTTTTGTAGCAGTGTAGTACTGTAGGCAACGAGTCTACATTTGGGCTAATGAGCAACAAATCAGAATTTTTTTTATTCCGTATGATAAGAGTCTTATCTGCTTAATAGGTTACTTATACGAATTTCATTTTAAAATATCACTTTTTTCTGCTTTGTCTTCCACATTGTTTATTGTTTATTAATGTTAACGGTTGGCCACATAGTTTGTCTCACTTTTTTCAATTGTCCGTACACTGCAATATTCGAAATTCCGAATACACAAAAATCGAATCGAATCGAAGCTTCACGACGATTTCGAATCGAATCGAATATACGAAGCTTCGTAGGGGCCTAATATATATATATATATATATATATATATATATATATATATATATATAGATATAGATATAGATATAGATATATATAGATATGTATATGTATGTATGTATGTATGTATGTATGCATGTATGTATGTATGTATATACGTATGTATGTACTGATGTATGAATATCTACATATTGTATGTATGTCGAGGTTGACTGTTACATACATAGATATTAACGCACTGGCACAGGGGATAATTAAATCCTTTCTGGCCTCACAAATTGTTCCATGCCGTTGCTGGGACTCGAACCTGTGGCACCGAATCGCCCGCATATTGCGATACTAACCACGATGCGCTCTGAGCTATCAAGGCATCCATGAAAAGGATGCTCTTTAACTCAACCACGTGCATGGGGCCTACAATCTACGCAGTCAGTCCCGCTTACGTGCACGAAACAGTGGGCAGACCTAGCACTGGCTAGTATGTATTGATGTATGAATATCTGTATATTGTATGTATGTATGTACGTATGTATGTGCGTATGTGCGTATGTAGGTATGTATGTATGTATGTATGTATGTATGTATGTATATGTATGTATATATGTATACATATATATATAAATTTGAACCTACTATCACTAAAATTAAATCCTATATCCCTGCGGAAAAAAACTCCAAACCATTTACAAATATATATAAATCTTCAAGAAAACCATACAGATTAATAAATCAGAAACTTTTACTTTCTAGGTTTATAAATCCACACACGCACACACACACGCACATACACCCACACGCACGCACACACACACACACACACACAAATACACACACACAAACACACACGCACATACACACACACACGCACACGCACATACACACACGCACGTATACGCACACGCACACACGCACATGTACGCGCGCGCACGCACGTACGCACACACGCACGCACGCACACACGCACACCTTTTCCCAGAACTTGTTATAAAAGATTAATAGAAATATTACGAAAGATTAATGAAACTATTATAATCAAAGATTGTTTAGGTTGGGGGTTGTGCAGATTAATTAAAAAATATTTCTAATAATATTTTTTTTAAACTGAATAAAAACCTTAAAATAAGTTCTAATAACCAGTAATTATAACTAAAAAAAATTAAAACAAAAAAGTGCAAAAATTAATAATAAATAAATAAATAAATAAAACCCTTAAAATGACTAATGACCTGCAATAATAATTAAACAGAGATATTTTTTAAGAAAAAAAAAAAAAAGACAAACCTTTCAAACACATGTAACCAATGGCCTGTAATAATAATATTAAGAAAAATTCAAAAGGAAATAATAAGTTTTAAAAAAGTGAATAAATGATAGCTTTAAAATAAGTAATGACCTGTATTGACAATAATAAATTTCTTTAATAATAATAAAAAAGAATAATACCCCCCCCCCCCCCCCCCCCCCCCCCCCCCCAAAAAAAAAAACCCCAAATATTTGAAAAGTGGGGGCACATGCCCACTACGCCAGTGTTATCACTGAACAAAACGTAATTTTATTATGTAGATATTCCTCATGGACTTATAAAATGTATTTTCATAAAACACAAATTAAATATAATCCTGATTAATATTAAAATTTATCTATATAGATATAATTAGTATGTGCTCCTTTGATTGTTTTTGAGTAGTATATAAGCCTATATTTTAACAACTTGTGATTATTTATAAATAAACTGATTTGATTTCATTTGATTTAATTCGACTTCATCACCATAAATCTAATGGCGTAACGAATTTTACTTATTAGTATTAAAGGTACACTGGTATGTATTCTTGCGCTTTATATTAAGTTTTTTTTTCTTCAAAAGTTGGTTCGCTTGTTAAACGTGATCTGATTATCATCTCAGCGCCAGTGTTATGACTAATCCAGCACTGCTGCCCACTTAATATAAACAAAATTGAAACCGTCTTTTGCTATAAAGAGATAGAAACGCGATCCTTTAAAGCGGCAGTATCCGGAATATTTTTATTATTTAATCATATAGAACAGAAAATCCAATTACGTTTGGTGCATATATGACGCCGCACTCCGCATTGGTATCGCTACGCTGGCTTATCCAGGTCAAAAACAAAACCAGTATTTCAAAAATGGGACATTTTTGACGGGCTCCTACCGATCTCGGTTTTCATTGGCTTATCACAAGTGTGGAATTCCCCAACTAGAGATCACGTGAGATTTCGCAATTTTTTAACAAATTTAACTGTCTTGATTGAGGGGTCGTCTCATATCTCCAAAACATATTTATATCCATAGAGGTATAGTACAACACCTTTCCAGGGGTCGGTGGGTGGAGGATTTCAATCAATCAATAAAATATTAACATGCTCCTATACCACGAAGGTTTCGAGCATGTCTATCCCAGGTTTGGCCACCGGATGCCAGTAGTCCAACCTGGGACAGAATAATTACTGGGGCAATTTTGATATTTAAACAAACAGGGAAAAAGGACTTTACAATAAATAATTTTGTGCGTTATTTTCCCAAACAATATTTAATATACAGCAAAAACTTACAATTTGTAACGCAAATTTAGATCGGGCAGTCCTAAATATAAATATATTTTAAAGTGTTTTTTAAATATATTAATTAGCCCTCAAAATAGGGGTGGCAGGTGACTAGGAGGTTAGGCTTCAGCCACAGGAGGGTTTTTTTAATAGGGAAATATGTTTTACTTAGGGGCACCCATCGTATTGGGGACTTCGGTGTGGCCGAAACCGGGGAGGGCTCCGGGGGGGGGGGGGGGGGGGGGGGGCAGTACCCCGGACAAACCTAACACCCCTTACGGCCAAAACCGCCTACGCCTACCGCCCTAACCATCTTCCGGTGGAGTATCCCCCACCCGGGTGGAGGATTTGCCTTGAAATTTTGACAGTTACATGTAAGGGGGTGTTACTAATTACGTAACGCTCTAGGGGTAGAGGAAGAGGGTACTGTGTTCGATTTACGTAACATTTTTCAAGACTATATGTTATTTTTATTCATTACTTAGACCTAAAAAGGTGTTTTTTGGAAATGCGCGGTCAGTCTAGGAGCAATCCCCATCGGCGGGTATATAAAAGACCATGGTATGTGACATCCCGTCTGTGGGATGGTACATATAAACGATCCCATGCTAAAAAAATGTAGCGGGTTTCCAAGGCACGTGTGCAGGGATTTCAGCGAGGTTGGGGTTATAGACTGTTAAGCGAGGTTTGTATGGGGCCATGCTCCCTCAGAAAATACATTTAAATTTTTGTTAAGCTTGGGCAAGTAAGGGTTTCGACCTCCAATACCCTCCCCCTGCACATGCACCCGATTCCTCTCTAAGATAATATTTGTCAAAATTACCAAATGTTAGACATCCAACAGCAGATGGAAGAAAGGATAGGATATGTTTTATTTAACGACGCACTCAACACATTTTATTTACGGTTGTATGGCGTCGGATGATTATTAAATCAATATGCTCTAACTTTGATGTCGTTAAACATCCCACTAACTTTACCCTTTTCAAACGAAAGAATATTTATTTGAATTTGTCGATTTTAACACGTAAAATTAAGAAGTTAAAACGTTCATTGTCTACTTTAGTAAATTTTATTTTAACAAATATATACATGATTAATGTGTTACTAAACTTTGAAAGTTCTACTAACACTTTATAAAATATTAATTCTGAAATCGGAAAGTACGATTGTCAATATTACGTTGTCAGGATCAAACCGGTTTTAACGAAACACTCTAGTACCGTATCCTCAACCGAACGTTCTTCGTACAGCGCAAGATTTCTCTTTTAATTTTTTGAGACGAACCCTACAATTTGAAATCAGCAAACGCACGTGTTAAATGAAACTGACAACAGGCTGTCGTTTGTGCTTTGCCGAGCTATGGCGGCACAGGCGACGAATTAAGCGTATACTCTTGGTGATTTCCGTTCATAGGGAACACACACGAGTTTTTTAAAAGTGCATTTGAGCTTGTATTTCATATTTGTACATGATGTTATAATATAGTAACCAGAGAATGTAACTTTAACACAACAGTGTCTGTTTGTTTCATGGTCCTCTTTTTCTTTCTTTTTTCTAAACCTTTATTACTCCCAGATCGCTGGCAATGTCACGGTTGGGGTGCCTTGAATCATCGTCTTACAATATACAGCAATAATAAAATTATAACATGATTATGCGTACCTGTATAACGGTACGGTAAAGGTTTTATATTTCATATTATGTATATAAACAATATGTGATATGTATGGGAGTTATATTCATTACATTTCTTGTCATATACTGCACAACCGTATTTATATACATACATATACATACATACATACATACATACATACATACATACGCATTTTAAAATGAGAAAAAGGGGGGGGGGGGACAGAAAGGAAGGGGAAAAAAGAACATAAAGAAAGGTTTATCGACAACCAAAAGGTTTTGTTGTTGTTGTTGTTGTTGTTGTTGTTTTTAACTGTTAAAGTGGGTCTCTAAGGACAACACGTTTCTTAACGAAGAAGAAGAAGAATATAAAACAAAACTTATATGATAGGGGCACAGACAAATGGAGAGGAAGGTTAAACATGACGGAAGAATAGTTTCTATCCAAATGATGGGTGTTTTAAAGGTGTAAGATACGTATACTAGAACTTGTGTTATTTGTAAGTACAATGGGTTTGAAAACAATAACAAGAGGAATAGAGAAATAACGCTTTTAAATGACTAAAGTTGTAAATTATACCATTTACTTGTGAACTGATTTTCTTTTTCTGACAATATGAATCTTTCAATATTTCTGTGATACTTTATTATATTTACAACTTCAATAAAATTTGGAGAATGATTTGTATATTTACAACTATAAATGTACCGTTTCACTATTAAAATTAAATGATTTAATAAAATACTTAAGTGTGGATCTCCAAGTAATATAACACAGATATCTAAATTGAAGGTAGTACCTGTTTTGATCTCAAACCAATTTATAAAGTTTACACACAACTGTCTTGTGTGATAACAAGTGAAGAATAAATGTTCTAACGATTCTGCTTCATTCGAACAAAAGTACATAGATTATCTGCTAGTATGCCACATTTATTCAGATAAGTATTCGTGGTTAATATACGGTGTATAAGTTTGAACTGAAAATTTTGCATCTTAGTGTCGATGGTGGTTTTTCGTATAAGTTCAAAGCATTGTGATAACATGGTTTCGGTGATTGTGGTGTTGAGTTTTTGGGACCACCTGTGACAAATGTTTTCTAAAGAACATTGAATACGTGTAATATAGCTATTGTATATAATTTTGTTATCATTAGTGTTTAGTATTTTTGTTATTAATGGATCACTTTCAGCTATTTCCATATTTAATCTATGACCTTTTATTCTACAAAGCCAATATTTTGGAATATAATTAATTAGTCTAAAATATAATAAATAATTGCCATATAGGTTGAATTGTTGTTGTATCGAATTAAATCGTTTAACTTCACCATTTGCAGTAAGTACGCATTTTATTTGTTTCAAGCCTTGATTGTGCCAATGTAGAAACAGTTTTGTATGTTTAGGCGGAATAAAATTGAGAAACGATTAATTTATAAATTGCTTTACACTTTCAATTTCGTTTTGTCTAATTAGTGCATAATTAGTAATTACATCTTTCCAAAATACATTTTGCGGTTTTAAGTAATTGGTTTATGTGAAAGCTGAAAATAGTTTCACTACCAAAGTCAGTTAATATAGTTTTTGTAAGATTCTGCCACAAACCATCTGAATTTAGTAGTCGCTTTATCCATTTTACTTTTAGATATTTGCAGAATGACATGGCATCAATCATTTTAAGTCCACCATTTTTATAGTCATTCATAAGCATTGTTCTTTTAATTTTATCACGTTTACCATACCAGATAAATTTATAAAGCATTGTATTTAATCTTTTTAAAAATATTTGATCTGGATCAGGTAGGACTGTGAATAAGTGAATGAAAAGTGGCAGAATCTGAGATTTTATTATAGTAATTTTACTGTTACTAGTTAGCGATCTATTTGACCATGTGAATGTTTCATGGTACTCGTTAACCTAACCTTTTTCAAGGTTCAAGTTCTTTCTTGTTTTGCCTTTTTTTTTAAATTATGAACATTATACAAAATAGAACATTATAAGTAAGACTATACCAAATAAAATCCCATAGACACTATATGCAATATATCAACCGAACCCATAAATATCAAATATCAGTACTACAACCCCTACCTCAAAGTATTAACTGCAAAAAAATGGTACCTTCCATGGCTCATTTGCGGTATAACCATATGTTTTTACAACACCCCTAGTTTCGTACTGTTTTTTACAGGTACCCCATACATGTTCCAAACACAAGGCTACTTGACACAGTGGTACTAGATAAAATAAAATTGCATACATTTTTAGCCCAGATGAAACTAAAAATTTTTCACAAGCAACACACTCACATTTATAACCAACCACAGGTGTTAACGTCTCTATTAAAAGTTCGGTGCACTTCGAACTTTGACCTAGCCGGAAGATTTTTGGTTTAGTGCTACCTATACGAAACGCACGATGTTCTCATCAACGGGTGTACAAGAAAATGATGTAATAAACAAGTCAGTTTTACAAACGATCAACCAATGTATCCCCCATCCCAAGCTAAAACAACTTCTTTAAGACAAAACAGGATGTAGATAAATATATAAAATATTATGCTACACAACAGCTATTCCAAAGTCTCAATTGAAATATAAAAGTAAAGGTTTTTCATTTGGATATAAGCACGAAAATAAGTTAAAATGAAATGACATTGGAAGTGAGCTCCCTGGTCTAGTGGATAAGTTGCTGGATAATCAAGCTGTGGTTCAAATACCGTCACAGCTGGCTCACAAATACATTCATTATTTCTCATCTATCAGCCTCTGCCTACCATTCTCATTATCTTAATATAAAAAAACTTTCCAATTTCTCCTACGATTTCAATCTGTTTCGACCCTTTCTGTCAGTTTCCTTCGACTCTGTCTTCTGAGCTGTCCACACAATCGCCCACCTGTCTCAGCGTCCTCTGCCGCTAATAAAGCTGGTCTGACCCACGGCACTAACTAACGACCGCAGGTAGTAGGAGAGCATAGTAGGTGGTTACAAGTGCCTTTTAACAATGCCAGAAGTAACTACTGAACACTCCAAATTGGTCACACAAAGCCCACAGCTAAAAGCTGATGGGAAATGACAGGTGTGTGGCACTGATAGCCACGAGAGACAAGCACCTGTCACGGTTGTAGAGACAAGGACAAGGATGTGGAGGTGGACAGCGAAAAAACTTTGAAAGATAGGAGGGGTTGCCAGATCGGGAAGAAATGAGATGGAATTCAAAGAAGTAAAAAGGAAAGGGGGCAGTGGGGGGAAAAAGAAAGAAAAAAGAAGAAAAAAGAAAAAGAAGAAAGAAATGAAATTGGAATCAGTTTTTAAAAAAATGTTAAAGTTTGTTTTATTTAACGACACCACTAGAGCACATTGCTTTTTGAATCAGCGGCTATTGGATGTCAAACATTTGGTAATTATTACTAGTATATCAAAGGCCGTGGTATGTGCTATCCTGTCTTTGTTATGGTGCATATAATAGATCCATTGCTACTAAAGGAAAAAAAACAATGTAGCGGGTTTTCTATTTACTACTATATGACAGAATTACCAAATGTTTCACAAGCAATATCCGATGATAAATAAATCAATGCGTTCTAGTGGTGGCGTTAAACCAAACCAAATTTATCTTATATATACTGACAAAGAAAAAAGGGAACACTTAGCTTTGTAGATCATCTTCTTTAGCGCTCGATTGGTTGTATTATATCCTTTGTCCCGTGAGAATCGCAAAAAGGGCTGTCAGGCTGTAGAGCCTCAGGATCAAATTTCAGAAACTATTTACATCCTAATGTCTGTATAAAGGACAAAGATGTAATGAGAAACTGAATGTCAGTAATGTGAGATTGAACACAACTTCCTGACACCGTGCATGAGAGTTCAGGATGCAGTCACTTTTTTCCTGTTTATGTTTGTGCGATCCCTTATTTCTTTCTATCAGTATAATGAATGAATGAATGAATGAATGAATGTTTAACGACACCCCAGCACGAAAAATACATCGGCTATTGGGTGTCAAACTACGGTAAATGCAAACAGTAAGTAATGATCAACATCAGTATAAGAATTCAAGATTTAAATAAAAACAGCGTAAAGCAAAAATACAAATATCACAGATAGATACTGACTTTTACTCAAAATTTCAATTTTGTGCTGTATTGGCCATTCTCAAAGATAATGTTACACCTCTGCACCACGGTGAAGTTACAGCACGTGCAGGGGTCCATCAGCATAAATGCGAGATTTTATTAATGTCTTTAGTGTCAAACCCAGATAGCTTGGTTGTGTGTGCCCAGGAAAGCGTGCTTGAACCTTAATTGGATATAAGCACCAGAATATGTTGAAATGAAATAGTTTCATTTCATTCATTTAAATTTATTTTCAAGCACGTAGTCGTGGACATATATTTTTGCTGTCTATCCAGGCAGGCTTAATGCATAGTGTTAATGTCTAGAAAAAGACATCTTGATTCCATTAATTTCTATCTAGCGCCTCGTCTGTAGGAGGACAGCCGCTACCAAGGAGATTTAGACCGGACAATGCATCCGTTTCTGTACTGCCACAAAGAGGACTGCCAGACTATTTACTAAATCAAAACTAACACAGGGCAGAGCTCATTGGAATAAATATAGCTGTGATGACATGCACTCACTGTCATCGCAGATGATATCAGGTGTTCCCAAAAGGTGAGCATATCCTGCCCCGCCGGTTGCACCCGTCATGAGTAATGCAATCACAACTAATAATTTTCGCTTCATTTAAAACGATAAAAAAGAGTTCAAAATATGGAATAGCATAAGCCATCATTTTGGCCAGTGATGAATCGTATTTAGTAGATATAGTCCCCACATGTCTACTATAAAACGTTTTGGATGCCCTCAACTGGTAGTAGGTATATTGCTTCACATGAAGGGAGAACTGACTACTGGAAAGTGATACAACTTAGTTTTGAGACCAGTGTCGCTGTCAATCTCTATGCATAGATCGAGGTATCAAACTGATTTAATACATTTAACACATTTAAAAGTTTCTTTTATTTCTAATTCTTGTGGGTAAATCAACGGAAGATAATATGTAATCCTGCTATTAATTGTTGAATGATATAAGACCATCAATATAGCGGAAAGTCAAGTTAAAGTAAAGGCACTGACCCTAGTTGTTTTAAGCAGTGTAAAATTATTTTTAGTTATTAAAGTTTTTTTCTTTCTTGTATCTTTTTGCTGTTAACTGACACATTAGTTTAAAATGTTTCCATAATTATTAAGTTTAGTAAATTCAAGAGTCCATCCACTGCTCAAGGTGATAGAAGGTCTAGAGTGGTACATGTAAGCACGCTTTGTATGGTAATGACATGTAATACATGACAATATTTAGTCAGATAGATTTGCATGAACTACTATTCTGGTATCCGATTCCTCGTTGATGGTCTTTATTGTTCAACATTTATCTCAGTGTTACTACTCTACACTGCATCTTCCTCGGTGAAACCACATACCCACCCACCCATTTTACATTCAATAGTCTTAAAAAAAGGTTTTAAAGAGGAAAGTAGTTAATTTAACATTGCTTTCTGTTCAGTAAGAGACACTGACATCCTTCTTACGGGTTTGTATATCTCTAATTTGTGCATTTAGTTTAGTTAAAAGGACATTCCCGAGTTTGCTGCATTGTAACATGTTTCCGACTAATAAAATATTTCTTCGATTAAACTTGCATATTAAATATGTTTTCTTATTTAGAATATCAGTGTCTTTATATTCAATGTGTTTCTGGTCGTCTTAATATTTGTAAGAAGCCCAAACTGGACTTTGTCTTCAAATAACTTCGTACGTACGAAAAAATCTGGTTTTAGGAAATGTAATGAAATTTAACCTAGTACAAATATTAGAACGATCAGAAACACGTCAGCATATTTCTCAAACATTTTGTTCCCTTCGTGTTTTGGACTTTGAACCAATGCCTGTCTATCAACAATCAAGACTGACTTCCCGAGTAATTTCTGAGGTACATGTGGATCTTGAGTTTGTTTAAACAATGGGTATTGGTATTGGTAGCAAGTCATTCTTTATGATCAGTATTCACTTCCTTGCAGGCTTTATATGCTGTAAATAGTATGTGTGATATTTCTCATTCAACCCAAGGATTGTACCTGAATTGAATTTTGAGGCTTGGACCTTTTGACCATAAAATTACCACATAAACATTTGCGAAGGATTCCATGTAACAACTGATGAACATCTGCATGGTAGACAGTGCACCATCGACGAGTTCGTGTAATCATACTGAACTGAACTTTATTTACACTCTGGCCGTAATTCAACGGCATATGAGGTACATTGTAAAAATATAATTAAATAAATAAATAAATGACAAGATGGCACATTCGTCATAATAATGTGCATCAGATAAAACAAGTGTATATCTATGGATTCATACTTGCATTTGAAGACATACATTGCTGTCACGGGGATTCTATAATACCCGTAACTGAATAAAACACGATTGTCCAAATATCTCTCCTAACTGTATATCTATTAGATCTCTCTGTAACGGGCAGTTATACCCGCTGTGTCTCATCTAGGTATGATCAGAGATACGATCTTGTATAAAGTATATATAATATAGCACGTTTAGTTCACTAGAAAACACAACAAAAACACAATACTCTTTGGAATCTGTACTAACCTACGCTGACAAATGTACTGCCGCGGTAGTTAATTAATAACAACAATAATAACAACCCAGAACTGATCACTTAATTAGTTAATCTCTAGGTGTCTAGTTTACACAATATGCGAATCACTTCACCGTGACACAACACCCACACGTGTGATAATTGAGAAACGCTTCCAGGGGAACTTAATTAATAAAGGAATTACAGCTGGTTTTTAATTTTTTAATTAACCCTAACTACTCATTCAGTAACCTTGTAACACAGAATTAATACTGGTACCTATCACAATAAAGACAATAACCTACAGTTTACCTAGGTCTTCTAGGATGACTGGCTAAGATTTATATTACCAAATACTGGTATAATGTTAGAACAAAAAGTCTACGATTTACTTCGTCAGATGACCGAAGACACTGTCTAAAGAATATTGGTATAATACAGTATTAAAATATTTAAAGTCACATCAATCACATCAAGGTTATACAACAGAGCAGAAATAATATATTTACCAAAGTCCGGACGGACAGCGTTCCCCCGGGATACCTTCCTATGGTTCTCCTCGATATCTCTAAACCCTAGCTATTTATTCAAAACTCTCAGAGACAGCGAATATTAGACGACCGTCACGCAAAGGTATTACGTAACAAGTTGCCCATCTGGGCTTAAGTGCAATGAAACTGCACACGGCCCTCTAACACAATTAATATCGCCACAGGCGAAAACAAAATTAAGAGCATGTTCCGTCACAATTGCATATACAAATAAAATAAAATTGTAAAAACAGATTTCAGCCCTGGGACTTAAGGATATGCATAATTTGTTTACAGAAAACTGCTAGCTTTCTGAGAACACCAGTTTTTTTACTGTCAAATAGCATTCTAAATTTATAAACATTTGGTCTAGACTGGCAACACTTTGGCAGAAGTCTTGTTCTTTCATCTTTAAAAAGACAACACATTATATAATGAAATTCATCACCAATTTCGTTATTTGTATACAGAAAGCATGTTCTATTTGTTAAAGTTAATTTTTTCCATCTGCCTTTTTCAATGGGAAGATAATGATTTGAGAGTCGAAAATGTAATAGTGGTAACCAATATTTTGTCTCTAAATTGGTTAAATATGTCTCGAACACAATATTTGATTTAAACAGTCTGTAACAAGAAGCTTTAGATGAATTAACAATTTCATTGTTCCATGTTTGTAAGAACTGATCCTGTAATCTTAAAATAATTCTTTGTTTTAATAGATTTACATCTGGTAGCTGGTTACACTGTGCAATCCATACACTGCTATATCCAACGTCATCCAAAACAGATTTGATAAACTTTAACCATTTATGATCACATATTCCATTTTTATAATCATTCAGCAATGATTCATATATTAAGAATGATAACTTTGTGTGTTTTCCAGATGTATCTATAAAACCAAGGCAACATATATCAATACGAGTAGAGGTACTGATCCCAGTGATCATCAATTACTGCCCTTGTAAATACTGAAACCATTCATCAAAATGTGAAATCTGCATTCTGGTTAATATTAAAGTAACAACTGCATTTGTGCGATCTTTCATTAGATGCACAAGATTTAGATGCACAATTTTTGGTGGTTAGGATACACCAAGGTGGCAAAATAAAATATGAAGGCGTTTCCAAAATGTCTGTTAAATCAATGGTGTAAACGGATAAAACCTGCTTAATGCGAAGACCAAGTGTTCGAATCGCATTTGGTTTCGCATCAAATAACTTCATAGATTTGTTATCAAACACCGCATTATGTGCAGGATGTTTTAGCATCGATTTAATCTTTGTGGCATACTGCAGAGAAAGCTTTGCACGTTTAGCACCCAAACTAGGTTCGTGTGTATCGACGTACATGCTCTCAACAGGAGATGTTTTGACAGCACCAAGACAAAGCCTAAGTCCCTGGTTGTGTATAGGATATAGCATCTGCAAGTAAGACTTGTGTGCTGACCCATACACAATGCACTCATAATCAAGTTTAGACCGAACTAAAGGCATATATATTTTTATTTTAACTATTTAAAATACATTTTAAAAATATACAAATTCCTCTTCGAGATCGTAACATCATTCTCCCAAAATTCCATTTAGATGGTCGCCTCTTATTTCGATGCCTGTAAACATTATATATATTTGTATATGCATTGTTTGAAAACATAGATGTTTTCTTTTCTATTCTAACATAGGCTTGCTGAATACAAATAAATATGTTGTCCATGTGAAAAATTACATTTAGGGGGATCATAATGTAACCCCTGCTAGTTCATGACAAAACACGACTCGGGTTTCGAGATTCTTTATTCCCGTAGGGAAAACCTATAAATATATAAATGGTACATTTTGTTTAATAATTTGACATAACAACATAAAACATACAAATACACATAATATAGCATTAAAAGATATCAACAATATTTAGTTTGAACTAAAGATGTCCCCACAGGCGCTCACCATCAAGACAACCATTATGTTCTTGTCAAAGGCTACGAGAAGAATGAGAAAAAGGTGTGGCATTTGAAAGGAAAGGTCGGATTTTCCCCAGCATGCAGTGCAACTGTCATAATTCATAACTATAGCCAGTCAAGCGTAACCTATCACTAAATACACGTGCGACTAACCACAGAACTACAGTCCATACCCAACTACCCATTCTAACTATAAGCTTATATGTAAAAATAGCTAATGTATACATATTAAATAATATAGTAAAGCACTAACTAATCCCTATTAACAATTGTATTAAAATATCCCTAGTTACAATAATATGAGAGTACCAAATTATTATTGTGTTGAAAATACGTTGTATCCAAGTATAAAAGCGTGTTTTTGTTTTCGTTATTTTGATTACATAAGCATTATTTTTCAATAATGTTTTAGTTTCAGCATGTTTAAATTTGTTTACAAAAGTATGTTGGATACAATCCTAAAGGAATGATCGCACAAAAATAAATAAAAGCATGGTCGGTGACACTCTATTGTACTTAAATACAATGTATTTTCAACACAATCCTAATTTCATATACTACTATTTTGTTTTTGTAATTTTGACCCCTTAAAGGGACATTCCCGAGTTTGCTGCATTGTAAGATGTTTCCGACTAATAAAATATTTCTACGATTAAACTTACATATTAAATATATTTTCTTGTTTAGAATATCAGTGGCTGTATATTCAATGTGTTTCTGGTCGTCTTAATATTTGTAAGAAGCCCAAACTAGATTTTGTCTTCAAATAATTTCGTACGTACGAAAAATAATATTTTAGGAAATGAAATATAACCTAGTATAAATATTAGAACCACCAGAAACACGTTTAATATACAGCCCCTAATATCTTATGCAGAAAAATATATTTGATATGTAATTACAATCGTTAAAATGTCTCTGTTAGTCGATAACATCTTAAACATTACAGCAAACTCAGGAATGTCACTTTAAGAGAAATTTCTCAGATGGCCAACATATTTTGGGGGGGATTCAGCACACCCAAATTAGATTGGAAACTAACGAAATAATCGTACATCGGTAAATTTGCGCTTTTCGTGAAAATGGGACCTGACTACTGTATCTTGTAGCAAAGAGTATAAAACAAAAGATATCAGTAACTTGACTATACAATGTTAAATTGCTTACTCCTAGAATTTCTTTTAATAATTTGTGAAAATATGTTCGCGTTGAAGTTTACAAAACTTAGAATAAATAATTAATACGCCACTCTGTGTATAATTAATACTGCCTTCTTTGGGAAAATAATCTTATCTTCTTTCTTCTATATATTTTTGGATGTAAATTTCTAAATTGTCCCCTTAATTGTTTCTGTCCCGGAGCAAGTCACTGGCTATCCAGAGACAGGCCCCGGGACGGACATGCTCGAAACTCTAGTGGTATATGAGTATGTAAATATTATTCGCACACGCACTCGCATTCGCACCGCCCCTGATTATCGCCGCTCTGCCCTAATTCATTGTCAAAAAAAAAAAAAAAAAAGATTTCCTCTCAAAGCGTATACAGTGTTGTTACGAGTCTGAATTCCCAACTAAAAAACCGTTTGACAATACCTTGTTTAGCCACAGTTGTGAAAGCCGACAGCAGTAACGTGATTTGTTTTTTTCTTTCTATTGTTAGTCGATATAACTGCAGACGAGCGGACAGGCAGTCTTACAAAGCTTGAATGCGAAGTAATCCTCACACCGTCACGCACATAACCACACACCACCTAGCAAACGCCTAGTTGAAAGTAGACCATCATGATAAACTTCGACAGAACGTCAAATGCGAAATTTATTTTGATAAGTAAATTTTTGAAAGTAATTTTTGCCTTTGCAAATATCCAGACCAAGATACATTTAGTTTTAACTGATGTCAGTAGTCCTTATCAATGACATATTGATTGCATCTTTATAATATGGCACAGAGTAAACTAGCAACACTGGTTATTTGGTCTATGTAGGCATAACTGTGTTTTATTAAAAGCATGTCTGCAAAAGCTATTTAATGAAATCTATCTTG
>NC_054707.1:63463687-63505046 GCF_016097555.1 Gigantopelta aegis | reverse complement strand
CTCCCGTTCACGAATCGTCAATGCTCACCCCCAGCAGCCAAAATATCTATCGACATGCCATGGCCTAGAAATGAACCTAGACCTTTCTCCCCAGTGAACATGTCTGGGATATGATAGAGAGACGTGTGCGTCAACGTCAAAGACCGCGACCACGTTACCGGAACTTGGTCAGGCGCTGCAAGAGGAGTGGAACAGACTCCCTTAAATGGTCATTGGGAGACTCATATGCCTCGTCGACTGAATGAATGTCTGATACATCGTGGCGGTATCACCCACTACTGATACAAAAAAACCCGTCAACTTTCAAATTTCTCTTTAGACCCCAATCGTCCTTCAAGATCTTTGGTGGTCATAAAACCTACTGTAATACTGAACTACCGGTTGTAATGTTTGCCCAATTAATTCACTATTATCATATATCCATTCTCCACAGCTAATATACCTTACAATTTTGGCAATTGTAAATTCTTATTAGAGTTCCCCTACTTTTTTTAAGATTATATATTACAACCCATAATATATTAAAAATAAACCTAACATTACGAAAATGATTATTTATGGCAACCATTTTGAATTTTTGCCATTAACCGATACCATACGCCTTGCTACCTCAAAATGTCTATCGGATTCAGATTCTACGGAAAAAATGGCCATACATGCATGCATACATACATACATACATACATACACACACACACATACACGCATGCATGCGAGCATGCAAGCATGCATACATACATACATACGAATGGTTATCGTTGTGGTCTGGGAACTGCGGGCGAATTTGTGTTATAGGTTCGAGTCTTGGCCTAAGAATCAGTTTGTGAGGCCAAAACAATTGTTTATCCTCTGTGTCAGTACGTTAATATCTATATATGTGCTACTCAAACCCAACATACAAACAATATATAGATATCCATACATACACACATAAATAAAAACATAATTATATATATGTGACGGTACATGCTCTTAATTTTGTTTTCGCCTGTGGCTATATTAATTATGTTAGAGGGCCGTGTGCAGTTTCATTGCACTTAGCCAGGTGGGCAACTTGTTACGTAATACTTTTGCGCGACGGTCGTCTTAATACACACCCCAGCCAGATGCGGAGGCCATGTGGCCAGTAGTTACGTAATACCTCCGCGCGACCCCGTGGAATCTCTAGCGAACTGGCGACATTAAGTCTGACGATCTGAGGAAAAAAATACCGCTTGGCCGCGGTGGAAATATCAGATGATAAGATTCGGTGCCGCGATGTACCCCTAGGCGATATTTCGATTTATAATAAATAGCTAGAGTTTTAGAGTTATGAGGAGAACGAAAAAAGACGGCTCCCAGGGAAACATAGTCCTAGAGATTAACTAATTAAGTGATCAGTTCTGGGTTGTTATTATTGTTGTTATTAATTAATAATACTACGGCTGTACATTTGTCAGCGTAGGTTAATACAGATTCCAAAGTGTATTATGTTTTGTTGTGTTTTCTAGTGAAACTAAAACGTGGTATAATAATATATACTTTATAAGATCGTATCTCTGATCATACCTAGAGACGAGCCACAGCGGGTATATACCGCCGGTTACAGAGAGATCTATAGATATACAGTTAGGAGAGATAATGGACAATCGTGTTTTATTCAGTTACGGGTATTATAGAATCCCGTTGACAGGAGTAGAAAATTGGGGGGCGCTCGTCCCGGATCTGAAAAGCGGGACATGCATATTTAAAAAAAGTATTGTTGTAAATGGGGGGCTTTATAAATTAATTGACAAATTAACCAGAAGTAGCACGTTGTTCACTAGAAAATTAATAATAATAAAGTGCGTCATATCTAAACATGGATAAGAATTTGCTGGATAGGCCTACGCTCAGTGTAGTGGAATTAAGCGAGCAACGTAAGGCCCGAGTTAGTTGAAATCGCGGTGTGAGCGAGAAATTGATTTAAAATAAGCTAAAACCTTAGGAGATATAAGGACAATTATTATCCAGGAAGTTTTTGGTGATAGGCCTGTTATGGAAGACAGTGAGATTGTTCCAGAGATAGAGATAAATGAGTTAAGTGTGGAACAACAATTAGCTTTTAAAAAGCTTGAGTACGAAAGAGAAGAGAAAGAGAGAGAGAAAGAGAAGAACGTGCATTAGATAGAGAAGAGAAAGAGAGAGAAAGAGAAGAACGTGCATTAGATAGAGAAGAGAGAGAGAGAGAGATATAGAGAGATATAGAGAAGATAGACATAGGGATAGAGAGAGAGAGAAAGAGAAGAGAGGGATAGAGAATTCCTTTTAGAAAAATTAAAAGTGGAACATGAGTTAAAGTTGAATACTGAAGAAGTTAGACGAGAGGCAGGAAATGGTTTTAACATGTCGGAGGCTTATAGATCAGTGCCTGTATTTGACGAACAGGAGGTAGATATGTTCTTTCAACTTTATGAACGGGCCGCTAAGCAGCTAAATTGGCGCAGTCTAAGTGGACATTGTTAGCCGTGTCTAAGTTTAAGGGGAAGGCTAGTGTAGCTTATAATTCAATGAGTGATGAGCGAGCAAGTCAGTACGACCTAGTTAAGGCTGCGGTGTTGAGGGCGTATGAATTACGAACCTGAGGATTATCGTTTACGGTTTATAGCGGAGTTGAGAAAAACGCAGGGTCAGTCTTATAGTTAGTTTGTGGCTAAGAAGGCAGGGATGTTTGATAAATGGGTGATTTCTCATCAGGTAGAGTCATATACCGAGTTACGGGAGTTGTTGAACTTGTTACGTAATACTTTTGCGCGACGGTCGTCTAATACACACCCAGCCAGGTGCGGAGGCCATGTGGCCAGTAGTTACGTAATACCTCCGCGCGACCGTGGAATCTCTAGCGAACTGGCGACATTAAGTCTGACGATCTGAGGAAAAAAATACCGCTTGGTCGCGGTGGAAATATCAGATGATAAGATTCGGTGCTGCGATGTACCCCTAGGCGATATTTCGATTTATAATAAATAGCTAGAGTTTTAGAGTTATGAGGAGAACGAAAAAGGACGGCTCCCAGGGAACATAGTCCGTTGGACTTTGGTAAATATTTTTATTTCTGCTCTGTTGTATAACCTTGATGTGATTGATGTGACTTTAAATATTTTAATAATGTATTATACCAATATTCTTTAGACAGTGTCTTCGGTCATCTGACGAAGTAAATCGTAGACTTATTGTTCTAACATTATATGAGTATTTGGTAATATAAAGCTTAGCCAGTCATCCTAGAAGACTAGGTAAACTGTAGGTTATTGTCTTTATTGTGATAGGTACCAGTATTAATTCTGTGTGTTACAAGGTTACTGAATGAGTAGTTAGGGTTAATTAAAAAACCGTTAACCCATTAGGAATAGAGCTGTAATTCCTTTACTGATTAATTAAGTTCTCATGGAAGCGTTTCCTAAATTATAAGTTCACACGTTGCTGAACGAGTAGTAAGGGTTAATTAAAAATGAACCAGTTAGGAATGGTGTTGTAATTCCTTTATTAATTAACTTCTCCTGGAAGCGTTTCTCAATTATCACACGTGTGGGTGTTGTGTCACGGTGAAGTGATTCGCATATTGTGTAACTAGACACCTAGAGATTAACCTAATTAAGTGATCAGTTCTGGGTTGTTATTATTGGTTGTTATTAATTAACTACTACGGCTGTACATTTGTCAACGTAGGTTAATACAGATTCCAAAGTGTATTATGTTTTTGTTGTGTTTTCTAGTGAACTAAACGTGCTATAATAATATATACTTTATAAGATCGTATCTCTGATCATACCTAGAGACGAGCCACAGCGGGTATATACCGCCTGTTACAGAGAGATCTAATAGATATACAGTTAGGAGAGATAATTGGACAATCGTGTTTTATTCAGTTACGGGTATTATAGAATCCCCGTGACAGGAAAACATAATTATATATATATTGATAGATTGATAGACAGACAGACAGATAGATAGATAGATAGATAGATAGATAGATAGATAGATAGATAGATTTTAATAAATAAATAAATAAACAAATAAATACTTACACATTGTTCCTTTAACTAGAAAGCAAAAATGGCCTTTTTTCTAATTATTCCTAATTTCTTACAAACGAATTACTCTTTCCCATGTAAAGAATACTTTCTGTTATTTCATTTTCTTTCCTATTTTTTGTTGATATTCAGTTAAATGATTATTCCAATAGTTGAGTGTATTATCAGGGTTTTGTATGTTTGGGTAGAGTTGTTTTTCGTGCACATTTGTTGGTAATGTATCTGCTGTATATCTGCGATCTTAGAGCAAGTTGTCGTCAGCTATCGAGGTATGTTACACAGGTGAACTCCAATTACCAGCATGTTTCTGAAAACAAGGTACGTTCGTCGTGACTGGGTAGCATTGCGCATATCAATTCAGGTGCAGCTCAGTTTACATCAGTTTGAATATTGCATTCCGCTGATCCGCTGTATGAATAATGTACACGTTATTCGTTGTAAGCCTAGTATTGTTCTTCAGACATGAAAGCACAAGCAGAGAACGTTTATTAAGTAGTATCTTAGATACCTATATATAACAACAGCCATCGCCCGAAATATGTCATAGAGTACCCAATAGTTTAATTGTGTACTTTATGCCAAGGTTGGCGCGGTGGCTTTAGGGTCGATCCCCGTCGGTGGGCCTATCTATTGTACTATTTCTCAGTCCAGCCAGTGCACCACGACTGGTACCGCAGCCCTGTACCGGCTCCCACCCAGAGCTAGTTTTAACGACTCAATGGGTAGGTGTATGACCACTATACCCTTTTCTCTCTCACTAACCACTAACAACTAACCCACTGTTCTGGACAGATAGCTGAGGTGTGTGCCCAGAACATCGTGCTTGAACCTTAATTGGATATAAGCACAAAAATAAGTTAAAATGAAATGAAATTGGAAGTGAGCTCCCTGGTCTAGTGGATAAGTTGCTGGATAATTAAGCTGTGGTTCAAATGCCGTCACAGCTGGCTCACAAATACATTCATTATTTCTCATCTATCAGCCTCTGCCTACCATTCTCATTATCTTAATATAAAAAATAAACCTTTCCAATTTCTCCTACGATTTCAATCTGTTTCGACCCTTTCTGTCAGTTTCCTCCGACTCTGTCTTCTGAGCTGTCCACACAATCGCCCACCTGTCTCAGCGTCCTCTGCCGCTAATAAAGCTAGTCTGACCCACGGCACTAACTAACGACCGCCGGTAGTAGGTGAGCATAGTAGGTAGTTACAAGTGCCTCTTAACAATGCAAGAAGTAACTACTGAACACTCCAAATTGGTCACACAAAGCCCACAGCTAAAAGCTGATGGGAAATGACAGGTGTGTGGCACTGATAGCCACGAGAAACAAGCACCTCTCACGGTTGGAGAAACAAGGACATGGATGTGGAGGTGGACAGCGAAACAAAGTTGCAAGATAGGAGGGGTTGCCAGATCGGGAAGAAATGAAATAGAATTCAAAGGAGTAAAGAGGAAAGGGGGCAATGGGGGGAAAAAGAAGAAAACAAAAAAAGAAAGAAATGAAATTGGAATCAGTTTTAAAATTTTTTTTAAAAAGTTTTTTTTTTTTTAACGACACCACTAGAGCACATTGCGTTTTTAATCAGCGGCTATTGGATGTCAAACATTTGGTAATTATTACTAGTATATCAAAGGCCGTCTTTGTTATGGTGCATATAATAGATCCATTTCTACTAAAGGAAAAAAACCCAATGTAGCGGGTTTTCTATTTACTACTATATGACCGAATTACCAAATGTTTGACAACCAATATCCGATGATAAATAAATCAATCTGTTCTAGTGGTGGAGTTAAACCAAACCAAATTTATCTTATATATACTGAGAAAGAAAAAAGGGAACACTTAGCTTTGTAGATCATCTTCTTCAGCGCTCGATTGGTTGTATTATATCCTTTGTCCCGTGAGAATCGCAAAAAGGGCTGTCAGGCTGTAGAGCCTCAGGATCAAATTTTACAAACTATTTACATCCTAATGTCTGTATAAAGGACAAAGATGTAATGAGAAACTGAATGTCAGTAATGTGAGATTGAACACTTAACTTCCTGACACCGTGCATGAGAGTTCAGGATGCAGTCACTTGATTCTGTTTATGTTTGTGCGATCCCTTATTTCTTTCCATCAGTATAAATGCGAGATTTTATTAATGTCTTTAGTGTCAAACCCAGATAGCTTGGTTGTGTGTGCCCAAGAAAGCGTGCTTGAACCTTAATTGAATATAAGCACCAGAATATGTTGAAATTAAATAGTTTCATTTCATTCATTTAAATTTATTTTCAAGCACGCTGTCGTGGACATATATTTTTGCTGTCTATCCAGGCAGGCTTAATGCATAGTGTTAATGTCTAGAAAAAGAGATGTTGATTCCATGACTTTCTATCTAGCGCCTCGTCTGTAGGAGGACAGCCGCTACCAAGGAGATTTCGACCGGACAATGCATCCTTTCTGTACTGCCACAAAGAGGACTGCCAGACTATTTACTAAATCAAAACTAACACAGGGCAGAGCTCATTGGAATACATATAGCTGTGATGACATGCACTCACTGTCATCGCAGATGATATCAGGTGTTCCCGAAAGGTAAGCATATCCTGCCCGGCGGTTGCACCCGTCATAAGTACCCCTGCGTGTGCTGTAACCTCACCGTGGTGCAGGGGTGTAACATTCTCTTTGAGAATGGCCAATACAGCACAAAATTGAAGTTTTGAGTAAAATTCAGTATCCGTAAAATTCTGTGATATTTGTGTTTTTGCACAGTTCTTTACAATGTTTTTGTTTAAGTCTTGAATTTTTATATTGATGTTGATCATCGCATTACCATAGTTTGACACCCAATAGCCGATGCATTTTTCGTGCTGGGGTGTCGTTAAACATTCATTCATTCATTCATTCCTTCATAAGTAATGCAACCACAACTGATAATCTTCGCTTCATTTAAAACGATAAAAAAAGAGTTCAAAATATGGAATAGCATAAGCCATCATTTTGGCCAGTGATGAATCGTACTTAGTACATATCTACTATAAAACGTTTTGAGTGCCCTCAACTGGTAGTAGATATATTGCTTCACATGAAGGGAGAACTGACTATTGGAAAGTGATACAACTTAGTTTTGAGACCAGTGTCGCTGTCAATATCTATGCATAGATCGAGGTATGAAACTGATTTAATACATTTAACACATATACAAGTTTCTTTTATTTCTAATTCTTGTGGGTAAATCAACGGAAGATAATATGTAATCCTGCTATTAATTGTTGAATGATATAAGACCATCAATATAGCGGAAAGTCAAGTTAAAGTAAAGGCACTGGTCCTAGTTGTTTTAAGCAGTGTGAAATTATTTTTAGTTATTAAAGTTTTTTTCTTTCTTTTATCTTTTTGCTGTTAACTGACACATTAGTTTAAAATGTTTGCATTAATTATTAAGTTTAGTAAATTCATGAATCCATCCACTGCTCAAGGTGATAGAAGGTCTACAGTGGTACGTGTAAGCGCACTTTGTATGGTAATGACATGAAATACATGACAATATTTAGTCAGATAAATTTGAACAGTGAATTGCATGAACTACTATTCTAATATCCGATTCCTTGTTGTTGGTCTTTATTGTTCAACATTTATCTCAGTGTTACTACTCTACACTGCATCTTACTCAATGAAACCACCCACCCACCCATTTTACATTCAATGCAGTCTTTAAAAACGGTTTTAAAGAGGAAAGTAGTTAATTTATTGCTTTGTGTTCAGTATGAGACATTGGCATCCTTCTCACGGGTTTGTATATCACTAATTTGTGCATTTAGTTTAGTTAACAGAGACTTGTAGCGATCAAATACAACATGTCAGCATATTTCTCAAACATTTTGTTCCTTTCGTGTTTTGGACTTTGAACCAATGTCTGTCCGTCAACAATCAAGACTGACTTCCCGAGTAATTTCTCAGGTACATGTGGATCTTGAGTTTGTTTAAACAATGGGTATTGGTATTGGTAGCAAGTCATTCTTTAAGATCAGTATTCACTTCCTGGCCGGCTATATATGCTGTAAATAGTATGCGTGAAATTTCTCATTCAACTCAAGGATTGTACCTGAATTGAATTTTGAGGCTTGGACCTTTTGACCATAAAACTACCACATAAACATTTGCGAAAGATTCTATGTAACAACTGATGAACATCTGCATGGTAGACAGTGCACCATCGACTAGTTCGTGTAATCATACAGATGTATCTATAAAACCAAGGCAGCATGTACCAATACGAGTAGAGATACTGACCCCAGTGATCACCAATCACCGCCCTTGTAAACACTGAAACCATTCATCAAAATGTGAAATCTGCATTCTGATTAATATTAAAGTAACTTGTGGAATTATCATCTTGGACAATATCAATAACAACATAGATCGTTGTCATACAAATATTTATTTTAATCAGTATTTCTTTTCTATAAAAATCATTAATTGCAAAAAGATTAAATGTTGGAGTACTTGAGATGCTAGCTTACGAGCTCTCATTTCTTTCGTCTATTGTTTTCCTGTCGATACGTGATCAGCAGTTACAGGGACAAATATATCAGTCTATCCATATTTCATATAGATCGGAACCTTTTCTATGGTGTTAGATAACTTTAGTTCATAGTGATGTGTGAACCTCCTATGATAGGTAAACGTTTGATATAACATTTTCATAGCTCATATTAAGTCTTAAATATGAGGTACAATGCATTAACAAGATTATGGTAATGACCGTATGGATATATTTCCAACTGTTCGGATACATTCATTCGGTAAATCTCTGAACCATACTGTTTAAGATACTGATTTTAGGGATTGGATGTTGTAAAATAGCCATATATCTTTAGGAATAATAATAATAATAGACCAATTGAATGCCAATTATGTTCGAGGCAAATCTTCGTCATTTCATTTGCTAGGTCTGGTATGGTTTCATAATTTTGCTGATCCAGTTTAGGACATTGGATATAAACCAGGCCTCGAAACATAAGTGTCGGAAGAGGTAGGTAACTACGGGGGGGGGGGGGGGGGGGATGCGGGGGCAAACTGTTGGGATCCGTTATTAAATGTGAGGTGGTGGTGGTGCGGGCGTGAGCGTGCGCGTGCGCGTGCGATTGTTACACAATTATACACACAATATGTACATACAATTGTATTAAAACAGTTTCTAATAACTTGGAGAATTATGAGCTAGGCCTACATTCTAGATTGCCATATTTAGATGGTCTTTTAACAGGCGGGGTGGTGGGAGGGGGGGGGGGGGGCGGGGGGCAACGCAGAGCATGGCCCATCTAGGTCTATATGTGAAATAAAGATATAAAATATCAATCCTTTGATTTTAGCTTCAGGGCGTCAATATTTTTTATCATCTACAGATCCAAAGTTATATTAACCAATTGATCCCCATTACATTGATATTACCCCACCCCGCCCCCGCTAAAATTTTAGATTTAGGCATGAATGAATAAATGTTTAATGACACCCCAGCACAAAAATACACATCGGCTATTGCGTGTCACAAATGAAGTATATGAAAGTATTATTTATATATAATTATGTTAAAGCACAGTGTAAGGAGCTGTGGGTGAATAGTATAATACAATGCATAAATCAAGGTAAAACATTGTATAAACGTCAAAGTGTTTTAAAAACTTTACAATTAATTCTGGATGGAATTTAAAAGATTCCACAACATTTCTGTTGCCAAATATATCATTTCTCGTCGCTTGAGATGATCACACTCCACCAAAATGTGGCGCACACTGAGGAGGAGGGTCCTCTTTAAAATAAATGAATGCGTCAAATACGTATGGCCGATGCGGGCACGGCACAAGACTACTTCATCCTTCCTGCACCGCCTGTAGGATGACTGCTGCTTTCCCAGGACTGGCTAGTCATCTTGCCAAATCGTAAAGATATATTGGTTAATATGAAATTTAAAATCAATGTAGGGAACACCAGCATGGACACGGGGCAAGTTCAAGGCAGACTTGGTAGCAACATCTGCCTTTTCGTTACCCTTAATGCCAACATGGCTGGGTACCTGTGACGGAACATGCTCTTAATTTTGTTTTCGCCTGTGGCGATATTAATTGTGTTAGAGGGCCGTGTGCAGTTTCATTGCACTTAGCCCAGGTGGGCAACTTGTTACGTAATACTTCTGCGCGACGGTCCTCGAGCTGTGCTTTCTAATACACACCCAGCCAGGTGCGGAGGCCATGTGGCGAGTAGTTACGTAATACCTCCGCGAGTGCGGTTTTTACAACCGTGATTTGGCGACGATGGCGACAGCCAGTCTGACGATCAGAGAAAAATATACCGACTCTGGAAGAGGTGGAATATCAGATGATAGGTGAGGTACCGCGTTGTACCCCCAGGCGATATTCGCTGTCTCTGAGAGTTTTGAATAAATAGCTAGGGTTTAGCGACATCGAGGAGAACCATAGGAAGGTATCCCGGGGGAACGTTGTCCGTCCGGACTTTGGTAAATATATTATTTCTGCTCTGTTGTATAACCTTGATGTGATTGATTGATGTGACTTTAAATATTTTTAATACTGTATTATACCAATATTCTTTAGACAGTGTCTTCGGTCATCTGACGAAGTAAATCGTTAGACTTTTTGTTCTAACATTATACGAGTATTTGGTAATATAAAGCTTAGCCAGTCATATAGAAGACCTAGGTAAACTGTAGGTTATTGTCTTTATTGTGATAGGTACCAGTATTAATTCTGTGTTACAAGGTTACTGAATGAGTAGTTAGGGTTAATTAGGAATAGAGCTGTAAAAAATTATTAATTAAGTTCCCCTGGAAGCGTTTCTCCGTTATCGCACGTGTGTGTGTTAGCGTTTCTCAATTATCACACGTGTGGGTGTTGTGTCACGGTGAAGTGATTCGCATATTGTGTAAACTAGACACCTAGAGATTAACTAATTAAGTGATCAGTTCTGGGTTGTTATTATTGTTGTTATTAATTAACTACTGCGGCAGTACATTTGTCAGCGTAGGTTAATACATATTCCAAAGTGTATTGTGTTTTTGTTGTGTTTTCTAGTGAACTAAACGTGCTATAATAATATATACTTTATATAAGATCGTATCTCTGATCATACCTAGACGAGCCACACGCGGGTGAATAACTGCCCGTTACAGAGAGATCTAATAGATATACAGTGAGGAGAGATATTTGGACAATCGTGTTTCATTCAGTTACGGGTATTGTAGAATCCCCGTGACAGTACCCAACAAACTATAACATCTTTACTGGCAATTGATAAAAAGATACACTTTCGTATCACCATCCTAACTAAGGAATGCTTCAGTTTCATGTACTGTAAAGCTTGGAGACACGAAACTAATATATTTTGATGCACATGACTCCTTAATCTGTTCCAGGGCTTTAATGATTGCCTAAATTTCAGCAGTAAAGACTGATGCTGAATCGGCAATCTGATGGAAATTATTGCGTCTGGTGGAAAAACTGTAGCAGAAGCCATAGAATTCCCATCCCGTGATTCGTCTGTGTAAACAGGAATGTAATCACAGTACCGCTTTTGGATTTCCATGAAATATTGTTTATAAATAACTGCATTGGTGCGATCTTTCATTAGATGCACAAGATTTAGATGCACAATTTTTGGTGGTTTGATACACCAAGGTGGCAAAATAAAATATGAAGGCGTTTCCAAAATGTCTGTTAAATCAATGGTGTAAACGGATAAAAACTGCTTAATGCGAAGACCAAGTGTTCGAATCGCATTCGGTTTCACATCAAATAACTTCATAGATTTGTTATCAAACACCGCATTATGTGCAGGATGTTTTAGCATCGATTTAATCTTTGTGGCATACTGCAGAGAAAGCTTTGCACGTTTAGTACCCAAACTAGGTTCGTGTGTATCGACGTAATTGCTCTCAACAGGAGATGTTTTGACATCACCAAGACAACGCCTAAGTCCCTGGTTGTGTATAGGATATAGCATCTGCAAGTAAGACTTGTGTGCTGACCCATACACAATGCACTCATAATCAAGTTTAGACCGAACTGAAGGCATATATATTTTTATTTTAACTATTTAAAATACATTTTTAAAATATACAAATTCCTCTTCGAGATCGTAACATCATTCTCCCAAAATTCCATTTAGATGGTCGCCTCTTATTTCGATGCCTGTAAACATTATATATATTTGTATATGCATTGTTTGAAAACATAGATGTTTTCTTTTCTATTCTAACATAGGCTTGCTGAATACAAATAAATATGTTGTCCATGTGAAAAATTACATTTAGGGGGATCATAATGTAACCCCTGCTAGTTCATGACAAAACACGACTCGGGTTTAGAGATTCTTTATTCCCGTAGGGAAAACCTATAAATATATAAATGGTACATTTTGTTTAATAATTTGACATAACAACATAAAACATACAAATACACATAATATAGCATTCAAAGATATCAACAATATTTAGTTTGAAGTAAAGATGTCCCCACGGGCGCTCACCATCAAGATAACCATTATGTTCTTGTCAAAGGCTACGAGAAGAATGAGAAAAAGGTGTGGCATTTGAAAGGAAAGGTCGGATTTTCCCCAGCATGCAGTGCAACTGTCATAATTTATAACTATAGTCAGTCAAGCGTAACCTATCACTAAATACACGTGCGACTAACCACAGAACTACAGTCCATACCCAACTACCCATTCTAACTATACGCTTATATGTAAAAATAGCTAATGTATACATATTAAATAATACAGTAAAGCACTAACTAATCCCTATTAACAATTGTATTAAAATATCCCTAGTTACAATAATATGAGAGTACCAAATTATTATTGTGTTGAAAATACGTTGTATCCAAGTATAAAAGCGTGTTTTTGTTTTCGTTATTTTGATTACATAAGCATTATTTTTCAACATGTTTTTAGTTTCAGCAGGTTTAAATTTGTTTACAAAAGTATGTTGGATACAATCCTAAAGGAATGATCGCACAAAAATAAATAAAAGCATGGTCTGTGACACTACTGTACTTAAATACAATGTATTTTCAACACAATCCTAATTTCATATACTACTATTTTGTTTTTGTAATTTTGACCCCTTAAAGGGACATTCCCGAGTTTGCTGCATTGTAAGATGTTTCCGACTAATAAAATATTTCTACGATTAAACATACATATTAAATATATTTTCTTGTTTAGAATATCAGTGGCTGTATATTCAATGTGTTTCTGGTCGTCTTAATATTTGTAAGAAGCCCAAACTAGATTTTGTCTTCAAATAATTTCGTACGTACGAAAAATAATATTTTAGGAAATGAAATATAACCTGGTATAAATATTAGAACCACCAGAAACACTTTTAATATACAGCCACTAATATCTTATGCAGAAAAATATATTTGATATGTAATTACAATCGTTAAAATGTCTCTGTTAGTCGTTAACATCTTAAAAATTACAGCAAACTCAGGAATGTCACTTTAAGCGAAATTTCTCAGATGGCCAACATATTTTGGGGGGGATTCAGCACACCCAAATTAGATTGGAAACTAACGAAATAATCGTACATCGGTAAATTTGCGCTTTTCGTGAAAATGGGACCTGACCACTGTATCTTGTAGCAAAGAGTATAAAACAAAAGATATCAGTAACTTGACTATACAATGTTAAATTGCTTACTCCTAGAATTTCTTTTAATAATCTGTGAAAATATGTTCGCGTTGAAGGTTATTTATAATTTGACTGATGTTGCAAGTATAGTTAGATTGAATCACGTTCAGCCCGGAGTTTCACAACACTGTGTAGTGTTGCGTGCTTATTATCCATGAAATTTAAAACGTATAAAACTACCTAGGCTGGCAGTCTTGCATGGAACATGCTAGTTAACGCCCTTCCACTGTTTCTTCTGATATTATATATTGTCTAACAACACGCAATTAGTTTAAAGCATATAAAATGCACATATAAACACACACACACACACACACACACACACACACACACACACACACACACACACACATCGCCAGTGCGTTACAATCTATGTATGTAATAGTCAAATCCGACCTACATACAATATACAGATATTCATCCATCAATACATACTAGCTAGTGCCAGGTTTACCCACTGTTCCATGCGCGTAAGCGGGATCGACCGCGTACGTTGTAGGTCCCATGCATATGGTTGAGTTAAAGAGCATTCTTTTTAAGGATGACTCGATAGTTCAGAACGTATCGTGGCAAGTCTGCAATTTGCGGGAGATTCCATGCCACGGATTCGAGTCGCAGCAACGGCATGAGACAATTTGTAAGGCCCGAATGGAATTAATTATTCCCTGCGCCAGTGCGTTACTATCTATGTATGTAATAGTCAAATCCGACATACATACAATATATTGATATCCATCCATCCATCCATCCATCCATCCATCCATCCATACACACACACACACACACACACATACATACATACATACAAACACACGCACAGACGCGTTTCATGTCCTGGTTATGTCATTTCATGTCATCTTAAAAAAGACACACAAAACTGACCATTATGTTCTGGAATCGTTGCTTGTTATGTTTTGGTGATAAATGCTTTAAAATGAAGTTATAAAGAATACTATTTGTATCACTGTTTCCCTCCTCTGTAATTTGTAGTTAACATATTTGTCCAT
This sequence comes from Gigantopelta aegis, assembly GCF_016097555.1. Classification (NCBI taxonomy): domain Eukaryota; kingdom Metazoa; phylum Mollusca; class Gastropoda; order Neomphalida; family Peltospiridae; genus Gigantopelta; species Gigantopelta aegis. The sequence continues at coordinate 63,490,290 of NC_054707.1, read as the reverse complement.
TTCCAACCAATATATAGGTTTTAGAATTACGTGTACTAGTTACTAGTTATATCAACTGGCGTGGAGATATAAAACTCTCGCTCTTTCTATTTCACTCTTTAAAAAACCCTCACAAAATCGCCACAAACATTTAACATAGAGACAGACATTTCTTGTTTTTGGACTTTACAAACATGGATGATGATGAGATGAATGGTGAAGCGGCAGTATTCTATTTCGGTATGGGACTACTTGACAGGGCCGTACTCCACGCTTGCTGCCAGTGAGCTATCTCGATATCACCCGATCCCGGGGTACACGGAACCTGTGGTGCATACCGGGTAATCATCCCCCATAGTGGGTCATACACTCGTGAGACACACCCATAATCGCATCCGTAAAGTGGGTGAAACTCGGTGTATGTGGCCTTACACTTACCCTCGCTCTAGGTTGGAGCCAGCACTGGCATAAAAAATCCCCCATTGTCTCGAGCCCAGTACCTACCAGCCTCAAGTCCGATAGCATAACCACTACACCACCGAGGCCGGTTCTGTTACTCCTTTTTTTCGTATAATTCCAACGCAATATATATTTTAATGTTATATATATCTTATTTATTGATTTATTTATTTATTTAATAATTTAAAATTACAAAACTTAGAATGTATAATTAATACTGCGTTCTTTGGGAAAATAATCTTATCTTCTTTCTTCTATATATTTTTTTCTTTTTGTTTTTCTTCAATCCACTGCTGTCTTATAAATTCATCTTTAATATTTGCCCTCAATATACTTCTCACAATATATTAATATTTTTTTCGTAATGCTTTAATATATTGAACTACAAAAAATTATATAGCTTTATCACGTGGAACTACAAATCAGGTTTGACGTTACAATGTCTCACAATTATGACCTGAAATTTCATATAGCATTTTATCACAGAGCTACAGGTGTAGGCCTACTCCATGGGGTGCAGCCCCATTTTGACAACCGGACTGGGTGTGCACTATAACTTTACAGGCATGCCATCAGTATAACGTTGCTGAGAGGGTAATAGTGCAAATGAACGATCACCCTCTCATAAATGATATATTCATAAATCCCCATGAGAATGTGTTGGGTCCGGTAGAGAACATACTGATATATATAAAGAATGGAAGCACTGATATTTTAAGAGGCACAGTATTTCACTAAATGTTATATAATAAATTGTTTTATCACTACTAATTTAAAAAATAATTAATAAACGTTATTAAAACGTTAATATATAGGGCCTATACAAAACAAATATAACACACCAATAAAAGTTTATTCTGAAAATTGCAGTTCCATTTTTGGGGGTACCGCGCATTAGTTTCAACCTCTGGTATATACTGCATAACAACTGTATAACAAATAAAAGTGTATTTATTTATTGTCAATGGATAATAGTATTTGCACAAATAATCAATGTCACATATTACTACCAATCACACACCCACAGCTGCTTTTACTCCGTAAATATTTGACTTTGACACGGTACTCTCTTCGTTGGTACTATGCAACCTATATCAAAAAAATATTTTTTTCAAAAAGTGTCCAATTGGGTGTTTTCATGACTATCAGGATCTTCTGTGTTCTGATATGATGTGACAACATAATTGAAAGTGTTGTTCCTACAGTGCAACCTGATTTAATGTACACCTCAAGAAGCATCAGTGTTATGCAAAGTTGTATACAAATGCAATGTATCATATTTAAAACAAATAATACATAAAAATACTACTCTTGAAGATACATACTATGGGTTGGTTGTGTATGCTTAGTTGTATATGTAGTTTGTGCATGCATAGTCAGAATATCTCATTTCCAATAAATAATTACCTTAAAACTCATTTATTTCAGTGACCCTGTGTTTTGAAAGACTTTAATGGGCGTATGATAAGAACTTCACTGGAAAAAAAGCATATTACATGTGGTATCTGAAATGAACACCACTGCATCCACAAATAGTAGTAAATTAATGTGGTACACATCATGGTGGGGTAAACACCCAAGGTATGGACTATGCTTGGATGTCATGTCACTGAATGCAATATTTTCAAACCCATCAGCCTAGTTGGTTTTTATATATGCATTATTAAATCCACTGACAGCTACCAATATATCTGTTGATATTTTATTAATAATCTCCAGTGATTGGTGCTTACAGACATGTATCATATCTAGAGTTATTATTAGAGTTTTACATCTTTATTTTTTATTTGTCATAAACATTCAATCCATCGAAAGAGTGCGAAAGTCATTTGTCTTTAATTATTTTCTGTTTTAACTGAATATAATATTTATATCGTATGCATTACTACAATCTGTAATGTAACACATCATTTACATAGTAATATTGGAAAATATAGCTTTACAAGTGTGATAATAGTGGAAGATAATACTAACACACTCCTAGGTAGATTAACAAATGTGTCAAAATTGCTCTTGTACTTGGTATATACTTCAAATACCCTTTACTATAGAAAACTCACTGAATATATGGACAAGATTTAATGAACTGACCTAAAGCTATCATTACCAAGCTTATATTTGTGTACAAATAAAGAAGAGAATGCAAAATGGCTACACAGAACCCACTTCTGTAGATTTTAATGTTTTTGCCAAACTCACACAAAACAATTGTAAAAACTCCCATATTTGCCTAAAACATAATTCACCAACCTAAAAAGTATGTTAAAAATTACAGCAGATATCAGGTTATTTAAATATAGTCATTCCAGAGCCAATTGCATTCAAATACACATTGTTAATGGAGATCTAAAAGCTTAACCTAATATCAGCTAACATTATTTTTTAACTAAAATAAATTATTACTAATAGCTTATTTCATCTTGCCTAGACTTATTATCCTAAATAAGATTAGTGTTATATGACATGTCCATCACCTTGGATAAATAAGCTTTAAAATATTTTAAGTAAAAAATATAGGCCAAAATCTCCAATTGGTCAGCACAGACTTTTTTTCAAACTCTATTCTCAGCAGTGAACTCCCATGCCTGAGTGTAACCTAATTAAGCAATTATGACTGTCAAATAACAGTAAATGGCACACAATATAAAATAATGATACTATAGTGAATATATGCTATAGGTTCCATTAGACCAAATCAATTCCTATTGCCGATAATGTTAACGTTTACTAATAAAACTGATATAAACAGCGTTTCAACACACCCAGGAAGTACAGCAATAGAAAGTGTGGCACCTCACATCTAATCTAGCTGCAAGAAAATGGGGGGTCACGTATCACCTCTGGTATATACTGCATAACAACTGTATAACAAATAAAAGTGTATTTATTATATGTTGATATGCAAAATCGGCCTCCGAGATGTCGTGATTAAGCCATCGGACATAAGGCTGGTAGAGTGAGAGAGAAGAGGGTGTAGTGGTCTTTCACCTACCCACCGAGAGCCGGTACCGGGCTGCGAACCCAGTACCTACCAGCCTTATGTCCAATGGCTTAACCACGACACCACCGACGACAGTTGTACCTTCATTGGAGTTCAAGTCACTAACGCTGTATTATATAGGCTTAAAGACAATAGGGCCGAACTTACAAAGCCCGTCTTTTAATTAAACGCGTGTAACTGCATGTATGTATCAAGCTTAATCGTCTGCGTTTAATAAAAACAGGCTTCGTAAATTCGGCCAAATATTCTTCCAGAAACACGCATCTGTACTAGATTGTTATTTAAAGTTTGTTTTGTTTAACGACACCACTAGAGCGCATTGATTTATTTATCGTCGGCCTTCAAGTATCAGGTGTCAAACATTTGGTAATTTTTGACATGGTCTTAAAAAGGAAACCCGCTACATTTTTTCATTAGTAGGGTGTATACTAGCAAATCAAATCCCATAGACGACAATAGTAACATATGTGGCTAAAACTCCTACCTGCAACGTATCAACCGACATAAACGCCACGGATATAAATACTATCACCCCTTACACTTAAAGTGAATCAGAAAAAAATGGGGGTCAAGCTGCTCGTTTCTGAGATAACGGGTAGCGTCTATGACTACCCTAGTTTCGCACAAAATTCGAGTACTTTTTTTTACAGGTACCCCATACATGTTTCAAGCACAAAGCTCCTTGACACATTGGTACTAGATGAAATAAAATTGCACATTTGTTTTACCCAGATGAAACTATTATTTTTTTACAACCAACACACTCACATTTATAACCAATCACAGGACTTGTGGTGTTCACTTCTCTATCAAAAGTTGGGTGCACCTCGAACTTTGACCCAGCCGGAAGTTATTTGGTTTAGTACTACCTATACTGATAACATACATTTTTCAAAAAGTGTCCAGCTATGTGTCTTTATGACAACCAGGATCTGGTGTATTCTGACATAAACTGACAACCTCACTGAAACTGTTGTTTCTACAGTGCAACCTAATATAATGTACACCTCAAAAAGCATATATATTGCATATAGTTTTGTACAAATGCAATATGTCATATTAAACAACAAAATGTTTTAAAATAAAACTCCTGAAGATATTTTCTTTCAGTTGGGTGTGTGTACTCAGGTATATATGTAGAGACAACAAAGATAGTCAGAGTACCTCTACCCCTTTAAAGAATTCCATTAAAACACATGCACTTGATTGACCCCTAGATTATGAATACCTTAACAGGCACATCAAAGATATATCAGTATTAAAAAAATACACTGTCTGAGGAAGGAAACACAAACATGACTGTACCTGTATGAAGTAATGACTTAATGTCCTGAACATTAGTGTTGGGAGGAAATCCTGTATGCTGGGTGTGGGTGTCTTCAAGTTACCAGGTGTGGGAATTTCAAATCCATCGGCCATGCTGATTTTCATAATGAACCATCAAAACTATTGGCAGCCACCAATATTCCTGACTATATTTTATTTATAGCCTACTGTAGTTGGAGGTTTTAATAGTTGTGATATCTGGAATAATCATGCAGCTTTAACACATTTATTTTTGATTAATTACTGAAAAAAACTATTTTTAAATGACAAAATTACCCGAACATCTATTTCCTTGCATTATTTTCTAATCCGGATGAATACAATATGTACATTAGATGTATTCCTACAATCTGTAATCCAGCATTTTATTTAGCTAGTAACATTAGGTAATACAGCTTTAACAATAAAATAAATTATCAACTTAATCCAAGGCAGATAATCAAATCTGAAAAAACTGGTTCTGAATCTAGTATAAACTTAAAATGCTTTTCACGAGAGCTAACTAAGTGATTATTAAGAAAAAAAAAATGATCTGGAGATCTAAGTATATGTTTAACAACCTTATTGTTGTGTACAAATAAGAACAGAAGGTACAATAGTGACAACAAATTTAATTATGTTTTTGGTAAAGTTTTTCTTCAAATGTACTTTAAATTTTGTATAAAACTACAAATTTGTCTAAAATATAACTTAGCACCCTATAAATATGTCAAAATGACAATAAAAATCAACTTCTTTACAAATTTGAGTTTTCAGAATTTCATACATAAAAATTAACAATGTATATGGAAACTAAAGACATTAACCCACTATTGGCACATGCTATTTTTAATATAAAAATAAACTTTTCTTCAGTGCTAACTTTGATTCAAACTCCATTCAGAGCCATGTACAGAGATTATTGTCAAGGTCAAGGTCATTGTGAACTTGCATGATCGAGTGATGGCTAATTAAACAACCAATATAGTTTAATTAAATAAAATGACAAAATCGTAATATTTTTTATTATGCACTGAATATGTGCTATAGGGTGTATACTACCAAATCAAATCTTATAGACGACAATAGTAACATATGTGGCTAAAACTCCTACCTGCAACGTATCAACTGATATAAACGCCACGGATATAAATACTACCACCCCTTACACTTAAAGTGAATCAGAAAAAAATGGGGGTCAAGCTGCTCGTTTTTGAGATAACGGGTAGCGTCTATGACTACCCTAATTTCGCACAAAATTCGAGTACTTTTTTTTACAAGTACCCCATACATGTTTCAATACAAGGCTACTTGACACATTGGTACTAGATGAAATAAAATTGCACATTTGTTTTACCCAGATGAAACTATTATTTTTTACAACCAACACACTCACATTTATAACCAATCACAGGACTTGTGGTGTTCACTTCTCTATCAAAAGTTGGGTGCACCTCGAACTTTGACCCAGCCGGAAGTTATTTGGTTTAGTACTACCAGTAGCTAGGAATCTTTTATTTGCACCATCCTACATACAAGATAGCACATACCACGACCTTTGTTATACCAATCGTGATGCATTGGCTGGAACAAGAAATAGCCCAATGGTCCCACTGACGGGGATCGATCCCAGACATACCGCGAATCAGACGAACGCTTTACCACTGGGCTACTTCCCGCCCCAAGATGGTTACTTATTTCACCACTTAAAGAAATTAATTCATTATATTCATACGTAAAACACTCGATTTTCGGGGCACTTTGAAGTCGTGGAAATGAGTGTGCACTCCAGCACCCTCCATCAGGATCCGCATCGGACTGCTGATGGTGGCAAAGAATACCTAATATACACATTCGAATGTAATTTTTAACTCTCCATGAACTCGGGTTTTAACCCGCCCCAAACAGTGCTCCACGACTGGTACATCAGAGGCCATGGTATGCACTATGCTGTCTACGGGAAAGTGCTTTATTGTTAGGAGAGGCATAACGAATTTCCTCTATCCATCAAATGTCGAAATCATCCAGGTGCGTGTGCAAGAATTGATGTATTGGGGTTTAGAGTGTGGTGAGCTAAGTTCCTAGGAGGAGGTCGAGTCATGTTCTCCCGGAATATATAATATATAGAAAACGCGCCTGTCGCCATATGTTAAATACAAAATAGCCATAGAACATATTGGTATATTAATCATCGGTTATTGGATGTTACACATTTTTTGGTAATTTTGACATAGTCTTAGAGAGGAAACCCGCTAAATTTTTCCATTAGTAGCAAGGGATCTTTTATATGCACCATCCCACAGGCATGACAGCACATACCACGGCCTTTGATATACCAGTTGTGGTGCACTGGCTGGAACGAGAAATAGTCCAATGAGCCCAGATCCATAGTTTAAAATGTGGTAAGGTGTTGTTAAAGAACTGTTCGTTTTGTTTCCATCATTAGTTAACAGCGAGAACAACAACATGAACAACAAACCTGCAACTCTTGTTTTTATTAGAAATTTTATTTCATGAAGTCCACTAAAGCGACAGTGCACTGCACCAAGCATTGTTCATCAGTGGTGACGTAATCACCACGTCATCAATGTGGGAGTACCGGCAAGCTTAGGAGTTGATTGACAGCTCATTGACCTATGGGTCATTTTTCTTTTTTTAATTCAAAGTAATTTTACGATAAATAAAAGTTCACATTTAAATTGAAATAAATTCGTTGAATTTTACTCAATCTGTTTAAAATTAGCTCCAACATTAAATGTGGATCTAACAGCACCCCGTTGTAGCTCATGTCCAGTTGACCTTGCATTCGACCAATCAAAACCTTACTTGGAAAATCATGCCAGTGATTTGAACAGAATTTGAAAACATTCAGGATTATGCCGAGGGTATACGAAATGATTGGGGTAAATTACGAAGTATGCCGGAAACTAATTTCAATATACATTTTATATAAAATTCATTTCAAGACGAAAAAAAAAACCCGTGATGGTATAGCCATAAAATCTGTTTATACTAGTATACAATCCACAGTTTATTACTGCACTTTTCCCCCTATTTTTTAATGTTGAAATAGACCAACAAGTTCGCCTATTGCATAAATAGTGGTTGATATTTAAATTCTAATTTATAGATGAAATGTCACCTGGACATGGGAGTCCACGCAATGCTGTTAGATCTACTGGTAGTCCAGTAGAGCTAATTTTAATCAGATTTAATTTTACTTCGAATAACTACGACAGCAATCTAACTAATATTAAATATACGTATAATAGTTTATAATATAAATATAACAAATCGCTATACTTGAGTAAGCCGATAGAGTAAAATAGTAATAAGAGATACTGAGATACTGGACGGAATAATCACAAAAGCTTTAGCATGAGCGTGTAGTGTACGTGTTTGTTTGCAACAGCAATGTTATGTGAAAACAAATAGATAAATAAATAAACATTAAACAAAATCATAACTTTTTAAAATATAAAATATAATAAAATGTTAAACTATTTAAAGTTTTAAAGCTAGAGATATAAACTAAAGATCAAAGTAATATTATTTACTTTTTCATCCAACTCCCCCACCCCCACCACCCAAAAAGAAGAACCGCATCTAAATCCAACAACACAAATAGCAATCACAAACCAAAATGTCAATAAACTAACAAAAAACAAAAAAAAAACAATTATAACCAAGCAATATTCCAGTATTTTTAAAAATATATATTAAAAGGCAATTTGCAAAGAAACAAAAATCTTAAAATAAACGAAAATAGGATTTTGTACAAAGTCATTTTAAATTGAGACACGTTGTATATGTCAATGGAATGATGTTTTCTCTCTAAGTGCACGTGGCATACGCTGTTGCTTACTGCTTGACGAGTGTACTCAGTACCACCAGCACCAACGTCAGTAGCGACATCTGTGACATGACGCCAGCTCCGCCTGAAAGATAAGGCGTACACACATTATATAATGCAGTCAAACCGGCTCTAAAGGCGACCCCACACGAAACGAGTGTGTCGTATAAGAATAACAACCGATGGAATCGTCATCGTAGTGTGGTCTTGTCACAATCGGTTATTTTGTGTGACAATCTCGTACGATCACTTGTATTGTGTGGTGTCGCCTTTACATCGACCTCTGGTTACTAGCAACCTGTCTTAAAAGGCCAGCATTTGAAATTCCATAACTGTCTGTATATCCCAGTATGTATGTCTGTATACATGTATGTACGTACGCACTTATGTGTGTATGTATGTGTGTGCGTGCGTGTACGTATGTAGTATCTAAATAATATCCAAAGTGCGTTTAAATCAGTTCAAACGTTTCGAATGATGTCATACAATTCACAGGTTTATATTTGGCTTTTGTTATTATTCGAAAGGTCAAGACATAATCAATATACAGTTATAATTTGTTTAGCCTTGTTTTGAGCATAATGTAAGGCATACTCAGCCATAACAAACGTGCTTTAACTTTATTTGGATACAGCCATGTGTATACACACACACACACACACACACACACACACACACACACACACACACACACACACACATATATATATATATATATATATATATGTATGTATGTATGTATATATACATACATATATGTGTGTGTGTGTAGATTTTGTTCTTTAAGAAGTAGCGAAATAGCAATGTGCTGACGTGTCGTTAAAAATATATTATTCTCCTTCTTGCGAGAGCAGTATAGGGAGTAAAATCGATACGACTACTACTACAACTACGTACTGCATTTAGCTTTTACAGCAGCATCAGCGACGTCTGTTTTGATTTTGTCCCTCGTAAGAGTTCCGTCACAGCCTTTGTCCGTGCTCTCCTTAACTGCTGTCACACAGGTCTGTAAAGACATCAAATACGCATACACCTACCTTTTGTCACAACCAACGACACATTCATCTTTAGTAGTAATAATATAAGTCATAAACAATAAAATACACAAGCAAATTTCAGATATATATTTGATAGTACTAAAAGTAATCATTTTAGAATGTTGAAAACGTGAAGTCGAGCTTTTTTAATATGATACGTGATTACGTGATACACGACATGCTAAAACATTATTTTAAAAACACCCAGACAGAGTCAGGCAGGGCTAACACGCAGAGCTGACATATAGAAGACAGATAGACAGAACTAACAGCGACAGACAGACAACATAACTAACACAGCAACAGACAGACTGACCTAACACAGATCCAGAGAGCTAACAGACAGATACAGATAATACAGAGACAGACAGAGCTCTGTCCGTGCTCTCCTTAACTGCTGTCACACAGGTCTGTAAAGCTTTGGCTGCCCTGTATAGTAATAAGAATAAAACAAAGACATCAAACACGCATAAACCTTTTGTCACAACCAACGACACATTCATGTTTAGTAGTAATAATATAAGTCATAAACAATCAAATACACAGGCAAATTTCAGATATCTTGATAGTAATCATTTTAGAATGTTGAAAACGTGAAGTCGAGCTTTTTTAATATGATACGTGATTACGTGATACATGATATGCTAAAACATTATTTAAAACCCCCAGACAGACTCAGGCAGGGCTAACACGCAGAGCTGACATATAGAAGACAGATAGACAGAACTAACCGCGACTGACAACAGAACTAACACAGCGACAGACAAACTGACCTAACACAGATCCACAGAGCTAACAGACAGACACAGCTAATACAGTAAAAAAGTAAAGTTTGTTTTATATAACGACGCCACTAGAGCACATTGATTTTGTATCTTATCATCGGCTATTGGACGTCAAACATATGGTCATTCTGACACTGTTTTATAGAGGAAACCCGCTGTCGCCACATAGGCTACTCTTTTTTACGACAGGCAGCAAGGGATCTTTTATTTGCGCTTCCCACAGGCAGGATAGCACAAACAATGGCCTTTCTTGAACCAGTCATGGATCACTGGTCGGTGCAAGTGGATTACACCTACCCACTGAGTCTTGCGGAGCACTCATTCAGGGTTTGGAGTCGATATCTGGATTAAAAATCCCATGCCTCGACTGGGATCCGAACCCAGTACCTACCAGCCTGTAGACCGATGGCCTAACCACTACGCCACCGAGGCCGGTCCAGCTAATACAGAGACAGACAGCTAACAGACAGAGAGTTACCAGATTGACATAGCTAACAGACAGAGAGTTACCAGATTGACAGAGCTAACAGACATAGAGTTACCAGATTGACATAGCTAACAAACAGAGAGTTACCAGATTGACAGAGCTAACAGACAGAGAATTACCAGATTGACAGAGCTAACAGACAGATAGTTACCAGATTGACATAGCTAACAGACAGAGAGTTACCAGATTGACATAGCTAACAGACAGAGAGTTACCAGATTGACATAGCTAACAGACAGAGAGTTACCAGATTGACATAGCTACGGCAGGAAGGAAATATTTTATTTAACGACGCATTCAACACATTTTATTTACGGTTATATGGCGTCGGACATTTGGTTAAGGACCACACAGATATTGAGGGAGGAAACCCGCTGTCGCCACTTCATGAGCTACTAATTTCGATGAGCAGCAAGGGATCTTTTATATGCACCATCACACAGGGCAGAATAGCACATACCACGGCCTTTGATATATCAGTCGTGGTGCACTGGCTGGAGCGAGAAATAGCACAATGGGCCCACTGACGGGGATCGATCCCAAACCGACCGCACATCAAGCTAGCGCTTTACCACTGGGCTACGTCTCGCCCCGGGACAGAGCTAAGAGACAGAGAGTTACCAGACTGACACAGCTAATAGACACGGACAGAGCTAAGAGACAGAGAGTTACCAGACTGACACAGCTAATAGACACGGACAGAGCTAAGAGACAGAGATTTATCAGACTGACATAGGTAACAGACGCGGACAGAGCTAAGAGACAGAGAGTTACCAGACTGACACAGCTAATAGACACAGACAGAGCTAAGAGACAGAGAGTTACCAGACTGACACAGCTAATAGACACGGACAGAGCTAAGAGACAGAGAGTTACCGGACTGAGACAGCTAATAGACACGGACAGAGCTAAGAGACAGAGATTTATCAGACTGACATAGGTAACAGACGCGGACAGAGCTAATAGACAGAGAGTTACCAGACTGACACAGCTAATAGACACGGACAGAGCTAAGAGACAGAATTAGTTAACAGACAGGCAGTCAGAGCTAACAGACAGACATATAGACAGACACACAGAGCTAACAGACAGGCAAAGCTAACAGGCAGGCAGACAAAGCTAATAGACATACAGACTGATGGATAAACATAACAGACAGACATATAGTCAGGCAGACAAAGCTAACAGATAGACAGACTGATGAATAAGCATAGCAGACAGACAGATAGTCAGACAGACAGAGCTAACAGACAGACAGACAGACTGATGGATAAACATAACAGACAGACAGATGGTCAGACAGACAGAGCTAACAGACAGACAGACTGATAGATAAACATAACATACAAACAGTCAGACAGACAGAGCTAACAGACAGACTGATGGATAAACATAACAGACAGACAGAGCTAACAGACAGACAGACATACTGACAGATAAATATAACAGACAGACAGATAGTCAGAGAGACAGAGCTAACAGACAGACAGACTGACAGATAAACATAACAGACAGAAAGATAGTCAGACAGGCAAAGCTAACAGGCAGGCAGACAAAGCTAATAGACATACAGACTGATGGATAAACATAACAGACAGACATATAGTCAGGCAGACAAAGCTAACAGACAGACAGACTGATGAATAAGCATAGCAGACAGACAGATAGTCAGACAGACAGAGCTAACAGACAGACAGACTGATGGATAAACATAACAGACAGACAGATGGTCAGACAGACAGAGCTAACAGACAGACAGACTGATAGATAAACATAACATACAAACAGTCAGACAGACAGAGCTAACAGACAGACTGATGGATAAACATAACAGACAGACAGTCAGACAGACAGAGCTAACAGACAGACAGACCTACTGACAGATAAATATAACAGACAGACAGATAGTCAGAGAGACAGAGCTAACAGACAGACAGACTGACAGATAAACATAACAGACAGAAAGATAGTCAGACAGACAGAGCTAACAGACAGACAGACTGATGGATAAACATAACAGACATATAGATAGTCAGGCAGACAAAGCTAACAGACAGACAGACTGATGGATAAACATAACAGACATATAGATAGTCAGGCAGACAAAGCTAACAGACAGACATACTGATGGATAAACATAACAGACAGATAGCTAGTCAAACAGACAGAGCTAACAGACAGAGCTAACAGACAGACATACGGATGGATAAACATAACAGACAGATATATAGTCAGGCAGACAAAGCTAACAGACAGACAGACTGACAGATAAACATAACAGACAAACAGATAGTCAGACAGACAGAGCTAACAGACAGCCAGAGTGTTAACCCAGAGTCGGACATATATACAGCTAAATACAAATCCGTACGTGCAGGACTTGTCTTTCGTGGAGTCATCAACTACAGCATATGTCGTCTAACATTTGCACGTTTCGGATACCGCTGTCAAAAAGAATATATCACTTTTTATAATCGTAACACAACCTAGCAATAGGTTCAGTTTCAAAATAAATATAATCATAATATTAACCCAATATATTTTCATATTCATAACTGTGAGGGTTATGACCGGAGGATTTCTTGCGAACTGGCGACAGTATGTCTGGTCATCTAAGAAAAAATACCGACTCTGGGAGCTGTGGAAATGCACATGATAGGTATTCGGTACCGCGATGTGCCCCCAGGCGATATTCGGATTTTTATAATAAATAGCTAGGGTTTTAGAGATATCAGGGAGAAACATATTGGAAGGCTTCCAGGGAACGTTAGTCCGTTTGGACTGGTAAATATTTTATTTCTGCTCTGTTGTATAACCTTGATGTGATTGATGTGACTTTAAATATTTTAATACTGCATTATATCAATATCATTTAGACAGTGTTTCCGGTAAACTGACGAAGTAAATTGTAGGCTTCACTGTTCTAATTACTAAAGATTAGCCAGTCATCCTAGAGGACCTAGGTAAAATGTAGGTTATTGTCTTTATTGTGATAGGTACCAGTATTAATTCTGTATTACAAGGTTACTGAATGAGTAGTTAAGGGTTAATTAAAAATTAACCAGTTAGGAATAGAGTTGTAATTCCTTTATTAATTAAGTTCCCCTGGAAACGTTTCTCAATTATCACACGTGTGGGTGTTGTGTCACGGTGAAGTGATTAGAATATTGTGTAAACTAGACACCTAGAGATTAACTAATTAAGTGATCAGTTCTGGGTTGTTATTATTTGTTGTTGTTAATTTGTCAGCGTAGGTTAATACAGATAATACATACTTTATATAAGATCTTATCTCTGATCATACCTAGACGAGCCACGCGGGTATAACTGCCCGTTACAGAGAGATCTAATAGATATACACTTAGGAGAGATATTTGGATAATCGTGTGTTTCATTCAGTTACGGGTATTATAGGATCCCCGTGACAGGAGTGAAAATTGGGGCGCTCGTCCCGGATCTGAAACGGGACATGCATATTTAAAAAAGTATTGTTTGTAAATGGGGGCTTTATAAATTATTTTTACAAATTAACCAGAAGTAGCAACGTTGTTCACTAGAAAATTAATTAATAATAAGTACGTCATATCTAAACATGGATAAGAATTTGCTGGATAGGCCTACGCTCAGTGTAGTGGAGATTAAGCGAGCACGTAAGGCCGAGTTAGTTGAAATCGCGAGTGAGCGGGAAATTGATTTAACATCAGCTAAATCATTAGAAGATATAAGGACAATTATTATCCAGGAATTTTTTGGTGATAGTCCTGTTATGGAAGACAGTGAGATTGTTCCAGAGATAGAGTTAAGTGTGGAACAACAATTAGCTTTTAAAAAGCTTGAGTACGAAAGAGAAGAACGTGCATTAGATAGAGAGAGAGAGAGAGAGAGAGAGAGAGAGAGAGAGAGAGAGAGAGAGAGAGAGAGAGAGAGAGAGAGAGAGAGAGAGAGAGAGAGAGAGAGAGAGAAGAGAGGGATAGAGAAGATAGAGATAGAGAAGATAGAGAGAGGGAGAGAGAGAGAGAGAGAGAGAGAGAGAGAGAGAGAGAGAGAGAGAGGGAGGAGAGGGGGAGAGAGAAGGAAGAGAGAGAGATAGAGAAAGAGAAGAGATGGAGAGAGAGAGAGAGAGCGAGAAAGAGAAGAGAGGGATAGAGAATTCCAGTTAGAAAAATTAAAATTGGAACATGAGTTAAAGTTGAATACTGAAGAAGTTAGACGGGAAGCCGGAAATGGGTTTAACATGTCGGAGGCTTATTGTTAGCCGTGTATAGGTTTCAGGGGAAGGCTAGTGTAGCTTATAATTCAATGAGTGATGAGAGAGCAAGTCAGTTCGACCTAGTTAAGGCGGCAGTGTTGAGGGCGTATGAATTACGACCTGAGGATTATCGTTTACGGTATAGCGAGTTGAGAAAAACGCAGGGTCAGTCTTATAGTGAGTTTGTGGCTAAGAAGGCAGGGATGTTTGATAAATGGGTGGTGTCTCATCAGGTAGAGTCATATACCGAGTTACGGGAGTTGTTGATCTTACAGGACATTAAAAATGGATTACTAGTTAGCTTACGTATTCATTTAGAGGATCGTGATGTCAAAAAAATAGAGGAGGCAGGCATAGTGGCAGATGATTACGTGTTAATACACAAAGGTCAGGCAGTACCGGGTAGCTCTTTACAACAGGGTGATAAGAAGAAATTTCAGCCAGGTTTTTCCCGGGAAGGTAACTATCGGAGAGAGTCATCTAGTTGGTCAGCTAGTCAGGCAAGGAATGCACCTGGTGGGCAAAGTAAGGATAAGCCTGCATTATCAGCCAATGCACGAACTTTTCGTCCACATTGCAGTTACTGTAAAAAGGATAACCATCTTGTCGGGGACTGTTTTAAAAGGAAACGCGATAATGCGCAAGTGGTCGGTTTAGTGAGGTCAGCTCCGTTAGCGAGAGAGTTAATGGTTAGTCCCATGGCAGAGAAAGTAAACCCGTATGTGTCCACTGGTATGGTTTGTGATGTGAAACAAGAATTGAGTCCTAAGGCAATATCAATCTGTCGAGATACCGGGTGTAGTCAGTCGCTGATAACGTAAGAGTGTTTAGCTGGTATTGAGAATTCAGATACAGGACGTAGTTTGGCTTTAACCTCGGTTACTGGAGAACATATGGTTGTCCGGTTACATAACGTTTTCTTGTGTTCGAAGTTTGTGACGGGACCAGTCATTATGGGTGTTGTGAAGGACTTGCCTTTTGAAAACATAGGAGTTTTGTTGGGTAATGATTTGACTAGTCAATGTTGTCAGCCGCAATGTGACCAATTGTTAATTGAAGACAGCCCTTTACCCATAGAAGAGTGTGAGGTTGATGAGACTAGATACCCTGCGTGTGTAATGAATAGGGCTATGGCCAGAAGGGTAACACAAGACCCAGAGGATATTTGTGATTTGTCTGATACGTGTGTGAGCCATGAAATTGGAGTGGATGAGGTTATCAGTAAAATGGTAGATAAGTCAACTGAGGAATTAAATGTGGTGGAACCTGTTGATCTCCCGCAGAGGGGAATTGAACCGGTTGTGTTTGATAGAGGGGACTTACCTTGTAATAGACAGGAGTTAATCCTAGAGCAGGGGGCTGATCCAAGTTTGTTGGCAGCTCGCACTACATTGTTAACTGAGGGTAAGATGGAGGATCAGATGTCAGGGTATTATATGGACAAGGGAGTATTAATGAATAAGAGTGTGGTAAAGGTTGTGCCTGATAGTGACAAGATGTAGAATTGTGGTGCCCTCTAAGTACCGTCCGTCATTGTTATTGTTAGCACATGAGGACGTGTTTGCTGGCCACTTAGGGCGGAATAAAACTCATAGTAAACTTGCCTCAGAGTTTTATTGGAAGGGAATGTTTGCAGATGTCAGTAAGCATTGTATGTCATGTCATGTGTGTCAGGTTGTGGGCAAACCAAATCAGCTAATTCCTCCCTATCCCCTGCAGAAGGTTCCCATAGTTGGGGAAGCCTTTTCAAAAGTGTTGATAGATGTCGTGGGACCATTACCGAAAACGCGTTCAGGCAACCAATTCTTGCTAACAATTATGTGCTTAACTACGCGCTTTCCAGAGGCGATTCCCTTAAGGAAGGTTACTGCATCTGTTGTAGCTAGTGCGCTGCTTAAGTACTTCACGTATACGGGTTTACCAGGTGAAATTCACAGCGACCGGGGTACGAACTTTATGAGCAAGTTAATCCAGCAAGTACTGTCTATGTTAGATATACGCCAGATTCGTTCTGCTGCATTCCACCCTGAGAGCCAGGGCGCAATAGAACGTTTCCACCAGAGCATGAAAAGTATGCTCCGCTGCCATTGTTTCGACAATGGTACTGACTGGGACCAGTCAATTCCTTTCGTGTTGTTCGCAGCACGGAATGCTAAGCAAGAATCCTTAGGATTCACCCCATTTGAGTTGGTCTATGGGCATTCAGCCCGAGGCCCTCTCAAATTGGTAAAAGATAGTTGGATAGACAAGGATAATGCCGAAAACCTGCTGATTTATGTAGGGAGAGTTAGAGATAGGTTGTGGCAGGCGACCGAACTGGCTAGGAAGCATCTGAGCTATGCTCAGAGCAAAATAAAATCAGTGTTTGATAGGAAGGCTAAGAGTCGGGAATTTAAACCAGGGGATAAAGTGCTGCTGTACCTTCCCATTAAAACGGGGTTCATTACAGAACCGGTATTTCGGTCCCTATGTTGTGCACAAACGGGTTAATGAGACAGGGTATGTGATAAACACTCCTGATAGGGTTAGGAAAAGTAGGTATTGTCACATCAATTTGCTAAAAGGTTATTTTGACAGACTGCCGATGTTTCCAGTGTTGGCTGTCCAAATTGAGAGTCACTCAACTTCCTGTGATGACGTCAAGACTGCAGAGATCAAGTTAACCAACAGCCAGATTCTAGCAGACTTGAGTTCTTATCTACAGCACCTTGACAGCACCCAGCGAGCAAAGTTGACTACGTTGATACAAGACAATGTTTCCATTTGTCAGGACTTTCCAACGGTTACCAATACCTTAATCCAGGATGTGCGCATGGAACCCAACGCTACACCGATTCGACAGCATGCTTATCGGATAAATCCTGTAAAACGTGCGGCACTGAAAAAGGAGATATATTACATGTTGGAACACGACATTCCGGGTGTGTGCTGACCTATGTCGCGTGAATCAACTCATCAAGGCAGATGCCTACCCTCTACCCCGCCTTGACGATTGCATCGACCGAGTTGGACACGCTCAATACATCACCAAATTGGACCTATTGAAGTGTTTTTATGCCATTCCGTTAACGGAGGAAGCTAAGGACATTCTGGCGATCATCACACCTGACGGCCTCTTCCAATTACGAGTGATGCCGTTTGGTTTGAAGACTGCCCCTGCTGCCTTTCAAAGGATGATGAACCAGGTGTTATCAGACTTAGAAAACGTCAGTGTGTATCTGGATGATGTGGTGTTAGCCACCGACACTTGGGATGAACATTTAACCGGGTTACAACAAATATTCAGTCGCCTACAGAAAGCTAACTTGTCTGTGAAACCTGGGCAAATGTGAATTCGTGAAAGCTTCAGTGACCTACTTAGGTCATACTGTCGGACATGGTTGCGTCGCCCCTCTGCAGGCCAAGACACTAAGCATCAGCCAGTATCCTGCACCGACCAACCGTCGTGAAGTTCGCCGGTTCCTTGGTATGGCCGGTTATTATCGTCGTTTCTGTGCTAAATTTGCGATGGTGGCTGCCCCCATCACATCGCTGCTAAAGAAGGAAACGAAGTTCCAGTGGTCAGATGAATGCGAGAAGTCATTCAGCCGTCTCAAGGAGATGCTCTCCTCGTCTCCCGTGATGGCAGCACCAGACTACCGAATGCCTTTCAAGCTGGCTGTGGATGCCAGTGACGTGGGAGCTGGAGCTGGAGCTGTGCTGTTCCTGGAAGACGAAAATGGACTGGACCATCATGTAAGTTTCTTCTCCAAAAAGTTTGACAAACACCAGGTGAACTATTCCACTATAGAGAAGGAAGCTTTGGCCATGGTACAAGCTCTGAAGCATTTTCAGATCTACGTGAAATCGGCAGTGCATCAAGTGGTGGTCTTTACGGACCATAATCCGCTCACTTTCATTCACAGAATGAAAGCCACCAACCAGAGAGTTTTGAGATGGAGTCTTCTTCTGCAGGAATTCCCAATTACCATTGAACATATCAAGGGCACTTCTAATGTAATCGCTGATGCCCTGTCCCGAAGTTGAACGTTATGATAATGTGTTGACATTCTTGATTTCTGTTTTGTTTTTATATATTTTATTTGTATACCAGGGACTCAGAGACTCAGTGTGATTACTGGTAGACACCTTATTACTATGTGTTATAAATGCCCGGATGCGTCGGTTAACGCACCTAGAGTAGACGAAATATCCTTTTTGAGGTGGGTGTGTGTGACGGTACATGCTCTTAACTTTGTTTTCGCCTGTGGCGATATTAATTGTTTTAGAGGGAGCTGTGTGCAGTACCAATATGCACTTAAGCCCAAGTGGGCACTTTGTTACGTAATACCTATGCGTGACGGTCGTCGAGCTCTTTCTAATACACACCCAGACCAGGTGCGGAGGCCATGTGGCCAGTAGTTACGTAATACCTCCGGCTTGGTCGCTGTGGAAATATCACTTGATAGGGGGAGGACCGCGTTGTACCCCCAGGCGATATTCGGATTTTTTATGATAAATAGCTAGGGTTTTAGAGATATGGGGGAGAAACATATTGGAAGGCTTCCAGGGAACGCGTCCGTTTGGACTTGGTAAATATTATTTCTGCTCTGTTGTATAACCTTGATGTGATTGATGTGACTTTAAATATTTTAATACTGTATTATACCAATATTATTTAGACGGTGCCGCCGGTCATCTGACGCAGTAAACTGTAGGCTCACTGTTCTAATATATATAAAGCTTAACCAGTCATCCTAGAGGACCTAGGTAAAGTGTAGGTTATTGTCTTTATTGTGATAGGTACCAGTATTAATTCTGTATTACAAGGTTACTGAATGAGTAGGAATAGAGTTGTAATTCCTTTATTAATTAAGTTTCCCTGGAAGCGTTTCTCAATTATCACACGTGTGGGTGTTGTGTCACGGTGAAGTGATTAGAATATTGTGTAAACTAGACACCTAGAGATTAACTAATTAAGTGATCAGTTCTGGGTTGTTATTATTTGTTGTTGTTAATTAACTACTGCGGCAGTACATTTGTCAGCGTAGGTTAATACATATTCCAAAGTGTATTGTGTTTTTGTTGTGTTTTCTAGTGAACTAAACGTGCTATAATAATACATACTTTATATAAGATCTTATCTCTGATCATACCTAGACGAGCCACGCGGGTATAACTGCCCGTTACAGAGAGATCTAATAGATATACACTTAGGAGATATATTTGGATAATCGTGTGTTTCATTCAGTTACGGGTATTATAGGATCCCCGTGACAGTAAGACATGAATTATTATCTGCAAAACCAGTTTATTAACCTCTCATAATTAAGGCTGGTATCACGAAGTAACTGTAAATTAAATACTTGAGAATATTCTGTACATATTTTACATTTTATATTGGGTTTTTTTTTTATATATCACTAGTGAGTAGATAAAAACATATTACCGTACGTTTTCCAATGAATAATATTATAAATGTTTACACTACGTACGTGCATTTCTTGGTGTCATCAGACATGTCACTTTTGGCAGTGGTCACCTGACACTTACACGTGTCCGACAATGCTGTATGAAGATGACGTGATATAAATATTGAGGTAAAACAAACAATAACCCTACTAAAGGTAGAACTGTTTAAAACATATCGGGACTATAACTTTAATATTTAAAACACATTAATATATGGATATTTTCCACCGTCAGTAAAAATGTTTGGCCCATAGGTCCAATATAGTTAAAATAGCAATATATTCAAAAGTGTAAGTAAAAATATGCGACGCCAAAAGCTAAGTGCCCCCAAAAAACGATAACCGTACTAAATATGGAATTGTTCAAAACGTATGTGGACTGTAACTTTAATATTGCACACTCATTATTGTCAAATATTGTTAAAATAGCATCATATTCAAAATTGTAATTTAAAAATGCGACGTCTAAAGCTAAACAGTTAATACCACAAGTCCTGTGATTGATTATACATTTGAGTGTGTTGATTGTAAGCAAAATTAATTTCAATTTGGCAAAACATGTACGCAATATATTTCATATAGTACGATTGTGTCAAGTAGCCTTTTGCGTTAAACATGTATGAAGTACCTGTAAAAATGTACTAAAATTTTGTGCGGAACTAGGGTAGTCATAGACGCTACCTGTTAAATCTGAAATGACCTCCAACATTTTGAGGGGTGGTAATATTTACATCCGTTGTGTTTATATCGATTGATACGCGGAATGTAGGAGTTTTAGCCACATATGTTATTATTGTCGTCTATGGAATTTTATTTGGTGGTATACACGCAGTAGGGTTATCGTTATTGTGGTGCCACATTGTATGACTGATGTGTACTGTTGGTTAATTTGTTAGTTTGTTTTGTTTGTTTGGGGGTTTTTTTTTTTTTTTTTTTTTGGGGGGGGTTAGGTTTTTTTTTTTTTTTTTTTTTTTGTTTGGGGGGGGTTCTGGTCTTTTGTTGTTTTAAGGTGTTAGTTTGTTGTTGTTGTTTTTTTATTTATTTTTTTCTTCTTCTTTTTTGGGGGTGGGGTGGGTGGGTGGGTTATGGTGTTTTAACTGAGGTTCCTTTTCTTGCTGTTGGTGGTGGCGGGGTATTTGTATTTTGTTTGTTTATAATAAAATAGTCCCTCACAAAAGTCAAAATGCATTAACATGGTTATGTAATACGTCCTTTTTGTCTCACCTTTACGATGACAACATGCGAGATATATTTATTAGTTTTACGACGGCGGCGGCGGCGACGGTGTTAATTTTTGCGTTAATGTTTAATGTTACAGTTTTACGATTAGATCAGTTTTTCACAAACTGTAAGACCTAGGTAAATGAAACTTGGTTGTTTTTTTAAGAATTAAATTTTGTTAAATGAAAATGTTTAAATTAAAATACTTTTGCATTTAGCGTAACTTTTTGTTTTTAACTCCATTTCTCACAAACTATACATTTTAGATTGGTTAAACTTGTCCCTATGGATGTTCATCACATGGCATGTGAATAGATTTTAAAATTAATTAATTAATTAATCATTTTAATTAAAATATATTTCCTTTTTGCACAACATTAATGTTTCACGTTTAGATCCGTTTCCTAAAACCTACAAGTCCTAGATCAATAAAACTTGGTTTATGGTTGCACCTATTGTGAGACCAATTTCGAAGTTACGTTTACATTTCAAATTAAACAAGGAGGTGTTAATGTACACTCTTTGATAATGTTAAACTTACTGCATCCAGTGACAGCTTTGACTGCAGTTTCAGAAGCCTTGACGATATCAATCTTAATCGTTGTACCGTTACACACAGCGTTCCTGGCCGTCAAAAGACAATTCAGCTCTGTCTTGCGTGCCCTGCAAAGAATTTCATTTCATTTCAACTTATTTTCGTGCTTATATCCAATTAGGGTTCAAGCACGCTGTCCTGGGCACACACAACAGCTATCTGGGCTGTCTGTCTAGGACAATAGGTTAGTTGTTAGTGGTTAGTAATAGAGAGACGAGGGTGTAGTGGTCTTACACCTACCCATTGAGTCGTTAAAACTTGCTTTGGGTGGGAGCCGGTACCGGGCTGCCAACCCTGTAACTGCCAGCCTTATGTTCGATGGCTTAACCATGAAACCACCGGGGGAGGTGCAAAGGATTTGCTTTCTCTTTACTTTTATCATAATTTAAAACAAAAAAGAATTACAAAACGAAACAGCAAAAACAAGACAAACGAAAACAGATGGAAGCAAAAATAATCTTTTCACACATAAAAAGAGTGAGAACTCTTTAAAAACTAAAAGGTTGTATTAGCAATCCATTCGAAATTTGATACTGTGAAATAAAACTTTGACCCTTATGGAATTTTCAGTGGTGATCCTTGACTATATTATTAAAGTTATCGGCCTCCTCGATGTTGACAGTATACTAAAATAGGATACAATCTTCTACACCAGTCTTGAATATGATGTTAGAAAAAAAGGAAAAACCCGTTCCACAGTGTTCGTCCTTGAATCATACTGTTCGTGACGCATTACATTAAATCACCTGTAGTAAGCAGAATTCGGAACGTACATTTATGTTTTATATCTCATTTTAACAACAGAAAATATGCCTTTACGGGTTTATAACTAAATAACACGAATACATCCCCATTAATTATTTATACGAGACAGAAGTATTGCAAAACGTAAAAAACCCCGCTTTAAAAACACTTTCTATTCATAAGTGGTAAAATTTCCTTTATGAGCGCGCGACAATTCTCGAAAAGGTTATCCAAAATATCTTCTGAAAGTAACTTAATTGATGCAATAGATAATGTTGCACATAACAAATTATGGAAGCAAAACATATTCAGACAGAGATAAAGACGCCACGAAAATTTTCAAGATGTGGATGAAAGAAGGAAGATGTTTTATTTAACGACGCACTTAACACATTTTATTTACGGTTATTAAGGACATATGGTTAAGGACAACACAGATATTGAGAGAGGAAACCCGATATCGTCACTTCATGGACTATTCGTTTTGATAAGCAGCCAGGACTATTTTGTATGCACCTCCCACAGACAGGATAGTACATACCATGGCCTGTGTTACACCAGTTGTAGAGCACTGGCTGGAACAAGAAATAGCCCATTGAACCCAACGACAGGAATCGATCCTAGATCGATCACCCATCAGGCGAGTGCTGTACCACTGAGCTATGTCCCGCCCAGATTTGGATGATGAGTCTGTTTTACTTGTAATATATTTTAGCATTTCTTCGGTGTGTGTTGGGTTGCTCACTTCCGAGTCCACTAGTTCTATGACAGGGTTGTAATATTCTATGCTGTAGGCCTAATTATACACCAACCCCTCCCAGGTACGGCGGAAGCATGTAGACACTGGGAGTGCTGACTGAGATCGAGGGCACAAAGCAAAGTTTCTAGGGGGTTCGGGGTATGCTCCCCCGTAAAAATTTTAAGATTAGATGTCATGAAATGTAATGCCCTGCATTCTACAAGTAAAGACCGACCTCGGTGGCGTCGTGGTGAGGCTGGTAGGTACTGGGCTCGGATTCCAGTCGAGGCATGGGATTTTTAATCCAGATACCGACTCCAAACCCTGAGATAGTACTCCGCAAGGCTCAGTGGGTAGGTGTAAACCACTTGCACCGACCAGTGATCCATAACTGGTTCAACAAAGGCCATGGTTTGTGCTATCCTGCCTGTGGGAAGCGCAAATAAAAGATCCCTTGCTGCTAATCGAAAAGAGTAGCCCATGTAGTGGCGACAGCGGGTTTTCTCTCAAAACCTGTGTGGTCCTTAACCATATGTCTGACGCCATATAACCGTAAATAAAATGTGTTGAGTGCGTCGTTAAATAAAGCATTTCTTTCTACAAATAAAATTCATCTCTGCCTTAAGAGTTACTACCAATACTATTTTTTATTCAGAATTATTGGGAGGGCTAAAGTCCCCTCCCCTCAGCAACCCCTGCTCCACCGTGTCTGGGGTCGCGCTCTTTAATTTTCACTCAACGAGAACACTGGGTATCCGTTCATACTAGTTTATTTTGGAATACATTAATGATCTCGGCACCATTGTTGTAAATACCAACCATCGCGAATACCTTACTATCGCGACCGGGGCGAGACGTAGCCCAGTGGTAAAGCGTTCGCTTGATGCGCGGTCGGTTTGGGATTGATCCCCGTCGGTATTTTTCACTCCAGCCAGTGCACCACGTCTGGTACATCAAAGGCCGTGGTATGTGCTATCCTGTCTATGGGATGGTGCATATAAAAGATCCCTTGCTGCTAATCGAAAAAGAGTAGCCCATGACATGGCGACAGCGGGTTTCCTCCCTTAATATCTGTGTGGTCCTTAACCATAGGTCCGACCACATGAAACCGTAAATAAATAAAATGTGTTGAGTGCGTCGTTAAATAAACCATTTTCCTTCCTTCCTTACCATCGCTATTGTACAATCTTCCTATGATTGCCTGCTTGTTCCAAGGAACGGGGTAAGTATATGTAATGCCCTATATAAGGGAGTACTTATAAAATCCATTGCACCTATTCGTAGGTTTAGTAGGAAGGGGGAGAGGGAGGGGTTGGAGGGACATTTTATAGACCAAGGAAAATAAATGTTTGTTTACAGGCCCGTAGGAACATGGGGCGCCTTTTGAAAATGCAACATTAAAACATGGCTATTTGGTGTCTAACGTATACGTGTGGTTATTTAAACAGTTTAGGGGCGGGACGTAGCCCAGTGGTAAAGCGCTCGCTCGAAGCGCGGTCGGACTGGGATCAATCCCCTTCGGTGGACCCATTGGGCTACTTCTCGTTCCAGCCAGTGCACCACGACTGGTATATCAAAGGCCGTGGTATGTACTACCTTGTCTGTGAAATGGTGCATATAAAATATCCCAGGATATGACATTTGTTTCGTCATTAATAAGTATCCATCCATACTGTGTATGAAACGAAAATATTGGGATATATTGAATTTGGGGAATCTTGAATTCGACAATGCATATTTGGATAATGTTGGATAATTGCATGGAAACCGTTCATTGCTGCTAGCAGCTTTAATTATTATTATTTATGATTATTATGATTATGATTATGATTATGATTATGATTATGATTATGATTATGATTATTATTATTATTATTATTCCACCTACCTCTTGGTAGGACGTAGCCCAGTTGCGATACGCGATCGGTCTGGGATCGTCCCCGTCGGTCACCCATTGGGCTATTTCTCGTTCTAGCTAGTGCACCACGACTTGTATATCAAAGGCCGTGGTATGTACTACCCTGTCTGTGGAATGGTGCATATAAAATGGTCATATCAAACATTGGGAAAATTATAAAGTATTTTGAAGCAGTTAAAATAAATTAATAAAAAAAAATATATAAATAAAGTAAAATAAAAAAAAATAAAAAAAATAGAAAATTAAAAAAATGATGGAAGAGGAGGGTGGGGTGGGGGGGGGGGTGAAAATGGGCTGAATTTTTAAAATAGCAATTAGTAAAAGAGTTAATAGAATTTCAAAAAAAAAGAAAGGAAAAAAAGAAGAAGTTACAAGCCAAAAATAAAAAGAATTGACTGCTCGGTCGAATATTGATATAATTTGGAGCATTTTAGAAGAACAGTCCAAAAATAAATAAGAGAAAGAAGAGAGGATCGGACTATTTAATAATATTAAAAAAAGAAAGTAATTTCGACATAAACTTTTGAACGAAGGTCTAAAAGTTTAAAGTCCGATCTATATGTCCACGTGAGTGGCCTCGTTAAGGCCGTTAGGGTGCACAGCTTGTAGGGACGAGATGGGTTGCATCCCGTCAAGAAAACCCCTAGATGATTGACAGTCAATAGACCTTGAAGGATGTACCTGCTTGTGCTGAAATACAGATCTGAGAAGCCCGGATCCGTCTGAACAGAGAGAGAGGAATCCGACTAGGGTATAGTCAGTCGTCATAGGTGGGTTTATA